>NW_026068246.1:280827-285835 GCF_014885135.2 Alexandromys fortis
GGGGAGGCGGTGGTGGGGAAGAGACAGAAATCTTTAATAAAAAAATAAAAAATAAAAAAAAGAAAGTACAAGAATTTACAGAACACCAAATAGACTGGATCAAAAAAAAGTCCCCTAGCCATATAATAATCAAAACTCAAAACACACAGAATAAAGAAAGATTTTTAAGATCTGCAAAGGAAATGGGTCAAGTAACATATAAAGGTAGATCTATCAAAATTATACTTGAATTATTAGTGGAAACCATGAAATACAGGAGGTCCTGGGCAGATGTGCTGCAGACACTAAGAGACTACAAATGCAAGCCCAGATGACTATCCACAGCAAAGCTTTCAATTACATTGATGGAGAAAACAAGCTATTCTAATGACAAAAATAGACTTAAACAATATGTATCACAAACCCATCCCTATAGAAAGCACTAGAAGGAAAACATCAACCCAAGGAAGCTAACAGCACCCACACAAAAACAGATAACATCTCACCAACAAAATCCAAAGAAAGGAAACACACAAACACTACTACCAAAAATTATCAATAAGAAGTTTTTTGCTTCATAAACAATTGAATTGCTACTACTGAGGTACAATCCAGTCCGTAGCTGAATGAACAATACATAGATAGACAGACAGATAGATAGATGCTAGATACAATATATCTGATAGAAAGAATAATTATAGGTAAGTGGTGGATATGATTGGAACACAAGAATTATATTTTGTTTAATTTGGAAAAGTATCCTAAGAGTTAATATGAAAACTAAATTATAATATTTGTGTAATCTTTTTTTACTTAAGTCTATAGTTTAATACATTGTGTTAATTGAATTTTTACTTTTTATTATTTATAGTATTTCATGTAGTTGTTTGTTTCTGTCGGGGGGGTGGGGGGGTGGGTTGGTGGGTGTGCATGTCACTGATTGCCTTCCATGACTCATGTGCATCTTCAAGCCCACAGCATGGCACCATCAGAACTCATTAGAACTCTCTTTGATCTATCGGGACATTGCCTTCTCACATTATGTGAATTTCTTTCTGCCTTTATCTTTCAGTGAAATATTGCATTTAAATCCCTATGGAAGCATTCTGAGCAAAGTCTTTTCTTGTACCATAATGAAATATTCATAGAATTCAGGAATTTTGATCACCATTATAGAGCCTATAAGAAACTAATAAGTAAACAAGAAGACAAGACACAGACTTAGAGCAAATGATTATCGATTATATTTATTAAAAGAACTGTAAGGAGATATTAGAGAATTTTGAAAATGCAATAATAATTGTCATTATAAAATGCAATATGGATGAGCATTGGAATGAATTTTCATGAAAATACTGAAGGGCAATATGTTATACAATAGTAAGTATTTTGTCTTGCAATAGTATTGCAAATTTAGTTGCATTTCATACTATTGCAGTAAGAATAGTAACAATTAAAAGAGTAACTCTTCTGAGGTTAAGAGCATGTAATGAGCATTACAGTATTTTTTTTATCTTGTAATAAAATTCAGTATTATAGGAGGAATGATTTTTTAACTGAAATCTCTTCTTTTCTCACACATTATATACCAACCATATTTTTCACCTGCCAGTCCTCCTAACTTTCCCTACATACCTCAGCTCTCCCAAAAATCCACTCACCTGCTTCCTCTTCAGAAAGGAGCAGGCCTTAAAGAGACTATCAGCAAAACTGCAAAAGAAAATGGAGATAAAATAAGACAAGGCAAAAACCCTCATATCAAGGTTGAACAGCACATATAAATACAATAAAAAGAGTTTCAAAAGCATGCAAAAGATTCAAAGACACACTCACTCCTACTGATAGGAGTCCCATTAAAAAAAAAAAACAAGCTAGACAACCACAATATATTTACAAAGGTGCAGGGGCAGACTCATGCCACCCTCATGATTGCCTCTGCAGTCACTTTGAGTACATATGAGTCTGTTTAACCTCCATTTCCTCTGACTCCTGTAGTCTTTCCTTGCCTAGGTGTTCCTATATGGACAAGTGGAAGGAATCAGTGCAGACTACCACTTTAGACTCTGCTTCATAAGGTCTGGATATTGGACTCCGTATCTGCTCCCCCATGTTTCAGGAAGAAATCCCTCTAATTGTTATTGGATCAGTGGACAAGACATCGATCTATGAACATAACAGGATATAATTTCTTTTTTTCTCCTTTTGCAAGTAATGTGTTTACTTCTACATTTTTTTTCAGGCTATTCAAGGCTCTAGTTCCTTGAATTCCAGAGTATATGTGGTGTGGGATTCTCTACTAGCAGTGTCCTTAAGTTAAACCAACCTTTGTTTGGTCATTGATTCCCACAAGATCTGTATCATCGTTGTCATCACTGCACACAGAGCATCTTGCAGCCAGGTCAGATTGTAAATCTATAGTTTCATAACTAGGTTGGAGTACTAGTTTGTCTTTAAAAATATTTTGTGTGTGTGTGAGAGAATGTGTGGTTCATGTGTGTAGTGTGTATGTACACTTTTTATGCTAGAACAGAAAGTTAGAATATGACTATTAGTGGCCTGCCTTTTCACTCTCCATATATTCTCTTTAGATAGATATCTCAATGAACCTGAGCCAAGTCTGGTGGACAGAAATCCTTAGGATTCTTCTTGTCTCTACCACCTATTACACCCCAATCTTTTTCACAGGTGGTTGGAATTTAAAATCAAGTACTTATGATTTGATAACAAAAATTTTATCTACTGTGCTGTCACTTCATCCTTAAATAAATTAATTTATGATGCAAATAGTATTTCAAAATTTTTATACTGAGCATATAAAACTTGATGAAAGCAATGTAGATTGTATATGTACATTTACATGTAAATTTTGAATGTTTAAAAAGAAAAATATATAATACCAGATATTGTCAATTTTATAGTAACAGGTAGTTAAAATATTACCACTTTAGAATTCAAAATATAGCAATGCATATCTGAACAAATTGTTTATTATTAGTATGTGGTGTAAAAAGTTTACAATAGTTGTATCTGAATTGTGAAATGTTTCTTTGTATACTCTCTGATATGTTTAAAGTTTTCTAAAGTTTCCATGTTTTTCAGGAGAATGGTAAAAACTTTTCAAATAATTGTCCACTTGTGACTGAAGATGATGGCATCTGTCATTAGTGCTGGACTGAAAAGCACTCCAGGCAGAATCCAAGCAAAAAAGAAAACTTATAACAATTAGTTACATCAATAAAATACCTGCTAAGAGGAGCATCTCTGCTCTGCATTTGCAATCCTGCTTATATTTCACATTCCTGTGAATATATTAGAATAAACTCCAGAATATGTTATGTAAGGAAAACATGAGAATCTGGTATTTCAATATGTTTAAGTTTATCCCCAAATGTATATAGGCCTATTTGTATTTATTAATTAGGTTCCAGAATATAATATACATTTCATGATATTTATGGCTGTAAGTGAGATGGAATTTAGATTTTTAAAATATTATGCAGAATATTAAATAATATTAAAACACCATAAATGTTAAATATTAAAAAATATAAAAGCATCATAAAAACATTATATAAAAACCACATTTTATCCAATATTCTATCATGCAGAAAAAAACTATGTCCAGAAATTTTGAATATCTGATCAAATAAATACTATTAAGTATTTATTTGTAAATGTGTAAAAGCCATTCTTGTGTTTTCTTGGATGGAAAAATTAAAAAGACAGTATTTAATAATGTGACACTTCCAGCTGATATTTTGTGTTTTTTACACTGAATAAAATTCTATAAGTTTTATTTTATCCTCTAGACCATTCTTAAAGAAGACATGGAAAAGTATTTCCTGTTACCTCACATAGGACAGTTTTTAAATACTGAGAATGAAGTCTTGAAAGAAAAGAAAAGTCAGAATGATGGATGTGGTGGGGATATGAAAAAAAAGCTGAAACTGGTGAAAGTAGGAGGAATAAATATAGAAACTCAATCCTACTTGTGATTTCTTAAAAATCAAGAGAAACTTGGCAGTATCACAGAATGGCACTGTAATACAGCCCTTAAATGACCATAAAAGAAAATGGAGAAACTGTGTTGGAATGAGCTCTTGTTCATAAGAGGGAAACAGTGTCTCTGTACTCTGAATTGTCATTGCTCACACATCATCTTCAGATCCTAAAATATCCATTAAACAGAACAAGAGGGTGGATGAGCTATCTATGTCTTATTTTAACTACTCATGTGTATAATAAGCCATGCAGGGTCATAATTGCTTCATTAGGGTTGTGATGCCTTTTTTGACATTGCATCCCATCCATTAACTGTATGTGTGATGTCATAGATCATAATGGGACTCATAGTGCCATCCATTCTTAGTGTGTAATTTACTCCCTCAATGCTTGTTCAGTGAGGATGAACTGGAAGAATGAGCAGTGAATTTGAGGCACTACACATGGTCAATTTTGATGGTGAAAAATATGTCTAAAATTGCAACACAGAATCCAGTGGATATAACATACAATGAAACAGTCTAATTTTCTTAAATCTCTCTCATTTTTCTCGCCTTCTACAAGCTCTCAAAACACATATCTCCCTTAATATATCACATTTACACATCTGTAAGGATAAATAAGATTGGCATAACAATTGAACAGAAAGCATTTAAAGATAAAATTAATACCATTCATCCATTAAGTCTGGTCCATGGAAATACTTTGTAAGATGAATGAAAGAGAAAATAAGAACAAATAATACATTTATTTTAAAGGAGAAATTTTATTTACATTCTGAAAGGAATTGATAAAATACTATGACTTTTTATGATATAGGGAATGTTGTCTGAATTAGGAAAATGACTTTAATCAGGAACATATAAAATTTACAGCTGCATCTATGAGGCATGAACATACAAAACCACACATAGAGACACACAGACACATACACACTAATGAGGAGACACTATCTTGCTAGTTGGGAATAGAATAAGATAGGGTAACTGAGGTGAATATGATCAGAACACACACATATGTGTGTGTG
>NW_026068246.1:286874-298481 GCF_014885135.2 Alexandromys fortis
AGAGAGAGAGAGAGAGAGAGAGAGAGAGAGAGAGAGAGAGAGAGAGAGAGAGAGGTTAATATAAAATGCTCAGGGTGTATAATGTTACTTGTATGTGTACATTCAAGGCTGACCATTTGGCCCTGGATGGCCAATTGATGTGCTCTTTCCTAGGGAAGGCAAATTCCCCAGCTCCCTGCTATCTTCAGTTGCCAATAGCTCTTTGGGTCGTTTTGTAGCCTCATGTGCTTTCCCCCATACATTTTGCATGTGAGCTTTCTTTTTTATTGTATATAAGGCTGACTTCATGAGATGGACGCCATAATTAACATTAATCAAGTGGTCAACCACCTTAAGCTAGATATGTCCTGGGCCTAAAGGAAAACTTAGTATCTGTCAAAAAAAACTTAATCTGTCAAAGGAATAAACAGGAAATAATGGATGACATGACCTCACAGAAACTATGGCAGCATACAGCAACAACATACGTACATACGAGGAGTACATACCATTACCAAAAAATCTCAACTATAACCAAGAAGCTATTCATAATCGATAACTAATGGCTAAGTGAAAACCAATTATCTCAAATAAGATTTTGCTGGGAATCAACTGCATTCCAAGATTGGTTGTCCAATGCAATATTAATTCCATAATTTTTTGTACTTTTAAATTATTTTATCTTCTTTATATTTTGCTTTTTTATTTTTATTTTATAATATTTTGTTTTGGGGCATTTATTTTGTTGAATCAACATTTCTCCGTAGCTTTGGGGAAATAGCTTTTGTAACCTAGGCTGGCCCCAAACTCACAGAGATACACCTGCCTCAGATTCCTGAATGCTAGGAATAAAGTCATGCATCACCACCATCAGACATAGTGTATTTTTTAAGAATTGAAGAATATATAGTTGGGGTTGTTGGGAAGTAAGGTCAATTAAAACTATAGTTTAAATTTAAAAAATTAATGAAAGCAGTCCATTCATCACTGATACCATGACATAGGTTACCATTGTTGTTATTCTGTAAGTGTGCAAAAGTGGCATGCTGAATTCAGATAATTTGAATTAGTCATTAACTAGTGATTGGCATTTAAGTCAAGTAAAATGGTCATCTCTAATAAGAGGAGGTAACTAAACAATAATAAACTATTTATGATGATTTTTATTTTCATCATGCCTTTTGGTCCATTGTTTGCTAGTATGTTTGCTAGTATATTACTATTATGAGGATTATAATTTGATCTCAGGAAATATGATATCTTAAGTAAGTCTTATTTTGCTTATGAGTACATTGACTATGTTATGCTTTTTCCTACTTTGTGTTCATTTCCAAACCCCATAAGCGACAGAAAAGACTTAAGGAAAACTATGAGATATTTCCCATTCTTTGTGCTTTATATCATTCTTTTCCATTCATATTTTGAGTACAATACATTAACAATATTTTATAAAAGTTTAAACTTTTAGATAACTATTACTGGTTTGCTAAGATTTGTATATCCATGCAAACACTAGCATTAGAATATAACTTCAGGTTTGTATTCAATATTCAATGACATAAATTGTACATTTCATCATTTATTTTTTATCTTATATCCTCTTATTTTTGAATCGATGACTATAATAATGTCATTCTCAGAAAAGTGGGTGAAAATGGAGGTCATCATATAAAGTGAGATAAACCCAAGACAAAAGAATGGTTGGGAGATATTTTCTCTCATATGAGAAGTTCAGAAAAAGAGAATATATGGGTGTAATAGCAGCATTAAACATTTATGGAAAAAAGTTAGAAATAAAAGAATAAGAGTGTGATTAGACAGATGTATATTATCATTTTCTATTAGAAGTATATGTAAAAAATATAACAATGATACAGACTACTTTTGCAACCAATAAATGGATAATAGTTTCATGACATCTCACAAACTATATAATAAAAGGATAAATATTATTTGTATTTGAGTCTATCTTGAAAAAGTGTCCTAGACAGATACATAAACAGAAACACTCATGTTCTTAGTAATAATAACAACCTTGGTTAATATTTATTCATATAACTTAAGCAGTATTTACCATAATTAACGCTAAAGTATGCATTCTGTGAAATAGTATTTCAGTAATAACAATAACCATAAAATTGAACTTATAAAAGTATTATGAATATAACTTAAAATAATCATTCTTAAACATATATTTAGACATATGTTTATATATATGAATGTTTCTTTATTATTAGCTAATAAACCTGATATGCCTCTATAGTTGATGTAATCTATAAGCACTTAAGAGTGAAAATATATAAAGTAATTCTCATGTCTAACATTTTCCATGGGGAGCGTTATTTAGAAAGGATTATTTGTATGGAACTAAAAGATTATTGTAGCCTGGCTACATTTTTTCAAACACTGTGCAAAAAGGGCAGCATTATCTTTATCAGTTAAAAAATTATTTCATTACTGTCAGTGAGTGTTTTCTTAGGGATAATCAACAATGCTCTACTTCAGTTTTACAGAGCAAAGACTATATTGTTTCCCTGTTAATGTTTGAATGGTTTAGTCACATTTCATTATTTATTTGTACATTTTGAGAGTGCTAACATTTTAGTAAGGGAGTTTACATACTTTTAAGTACACATTTTAATAATAAAGTAGATAATAGAATTATGTTGAGACTGTTTAACTACAATATGACAACAGCATAAATATTTATATTCCTGTAACTTATGTATAGTTTGTTCATTCCCAAAAAACTATGATTTTTATTTAATTCATAGAAAAAAATTAACTATCTCATTTTAAGGCATAATGAGTTAAAAGTATTCTCAGTTTAATATACCATATTGTAAAGTACACAACTCATTCATAATACAAGGTACAATTAAAGCACAGATAAAGTATTGATCTTTCATCAATAATTTACTGTACTCAATAACACTTTAAATTTCATTTTCCATATCAAAGTAGAGCATTTAAACATCAGCATCATATTTTTTATTCACTATTAAGTCATTTATCACTGCTTTTAGATTTACCTCAATAATTAGTTTGGAAAGTTCAGTAAAAATTTGAGTGCTTTACAATTGTAAACACTGTCCAAGATGAGACAAACACCTTCTTAAAGGACCATGCCAACATATTCAACAGAATATGTGTATTTGAAAAAAAGAATGAATTGGTTAATGATTTTTAAATTTATTATTATTGATCCACATTTGTTCTCTTGAGTGTTTACTGCAGTTAATATATCTCCTCTTGTGTCTGGTTTTGTTTTGATTTCCTAGGTCAAACATCTTCCCAGCCAGTTTGGAAATATCATCTCTCATTTCTATGAGCTGTTGTTGGGGTCATAAAATGATTCCTTTAAAGATATTAGGAGGCTCCTTGCAGCTTTATTCCAGCCTTAATCTGTTATACAAAAGTGAGTAAACAAGCTGGAAGATCATAATCTTAAAAGAATATCACCAGAACATTTAAAAGTTGTATTTTCTTTCTTGTATTTATTTGCATGTTTGCTTCTCAATATTAACAGGCTGGCAGCAATAAATTCAAAGGAAGGTGGATGAAAAGACAACAAACATACTCTTTTTAGGCATTAAACAAACTGTTATTATTTTCTTCAGACTCAGTGAAGTGTTCATTACTAACCACAATTTGCAATGTGTAAGATCTTTAATAGATGCATTCTAAAATGATAAAAGGCAAAACCAGTTTCAGTTAACATTTATTTATAGAATATAATTAAAAAAATAATTTCTGAAAAATACATGGAGACTTTTATGCATGCTTTACATTTTATGTAAGTTAAAATTATTTTCTCTTATGTGAAACATAAAATTGTACATATAAACAAGGTAATATACACACAATGTAATATTTAAATCAAGTTACAATTATATATTGACTTCAAATGTCTTCTGATATTGGAAACCTTAAAAAGGTACATCATCTTAAGTCATTGTCAAATCAATTTGTAAAATTTCTTTGGATAAGCATTCTAAAGATTTCAACATATGAAAAACACAAACTAACAACACCAACACTGTAACAGGACTACTTTAATGATTGTAGAAATTGAATTAAAAAAAGGAATGTTTATAGGAGGGTGTATGTGTGTGCATGAAAGTGTGTGCTTGAAGGTAGAAAAATATACAGAGGTAATAAAGAACAAAGCTTACCCAAATACTAAACTAAAAATGTAGATCTTATTCATACAATGAAAGATATACTACATGAAGTGTAAAAGAAGTCTTGATAAAGAAGTAAATGCATTTAAAGAACAAGTAATTGTGTAATTATTGAAATACAAATAAAATACTTAATTTTAAATGATCCTACATATGTAATTTAGAATTATTTTTCTATTTAAAAACTTATTTCACTGGTTATTAAATTCAAGCCTTATATATACTCATATTATGTGTGTCAAATTTCAAAATGAAACACAATATTTTTCTTCAAAGTTGAATCTCATAATGAAGCTTATATTATTAATAATAATACATCTATTATATAAGCTACATAAGCTTTTATTATTTATAAATACATTCAAAAAATATGTTATGAAACTTACATCAATGTTTCTTATCTTAACTATAATTTGTTTATAAAGTTAACATGTAAATTTATATACAGAAAATGTTTTTGGTACCAAGCATTTCATTTACATGTAATATTCTAGATTTTATAACTTTTGAAATTTATTTTTGGATTCTTTTAAATAATAATTCAATCATAATTAAAATTGATGAATTAAAATTTATTCAGAAGATGTTGAATAACCTTCACTATTACTTTTGACTTTTTAATTTTCTGCTTGATTCATTATCTTTTGTCTAACATTTAATTTGAGATATATAAACGCCTTTGAAAATATGTGAATTCAAAAATGTATCTTCTTGCTTTACTCAATATCTTTATGTTAATATAAACATAATAATATTTACTGCTTAATTTCTTTTGATAATTTTTTTAAAAAATTGAAAAATATAGAATAACAAATTATATAATTAGTCTTTGATTTTGATAATTCTTAATCTTCTAATAAACAATGCTATAGAAATATGTGAAAATTTTAATCTGAAAGTATTAAACAAGAATAAATTGTTATATTAAATATTTATTTTGAAATGAAGTTTATTTTTCATGACTTATAGGAACACAACTTCATTATCCATATTTCATAATGTTAAAATGCAGATGCATGACAATTTAAAATAAAGTCCAGACTTACCTATTTATAGAAGAAACCTAGCTTTCTAATTTTTTAATATTTAAGAATTTTTTTCTGAATTTGTATTAAGATAATAGAAGCTTGATTATATGGAATAGTTTTAGGAAATATCCAAAAATTTATTCACTTCAATTATTTCTAGATTGAATTTCTTTAGTAAATGCCGACTAGCCATCATTTTTCAACTACTTCCTAAATTAGTTTATTGAATATATATATCTTATACATTTCATTCTATAACAGATGTTCAAAGTCTCACCTGCTCAGATGCAAACGCCATGGCACCTGAAGAAGTGGGTATTACAACTTGGTAGCAGTTACAGAAGAAAGAACGGAAAGATCTTCTTAGATTTTCAGGCTTCACAGAAAAATCTTCATTGTTCAATGTGCTCTGAGCTAGGGTTGCTGCTCTTTTAGTAGCACAACAATCTCAGTATGCTACTGCAAATTCAATGCTATTTCTGCTTCTCCAAGTAGAGGAATGAACACTGAGTCTTTTGTGCAAAATGCCATAAGGGCATTCTGATGTCATTTCTTAGTCTGAGGCTAAAATGGAAACAACAAAACAAGTAGTCTGAGGCAGCATTTTCCCCCCGCCCCCATCTCTTTATATCTTTCCTGTTTTGAATCTTTGCTAAAAACAAGCAAAAGAAAACTTGCTTAAGATGACATGAGGGAACTTATGTAACAGAATTCTACAAATGGAGAAGACATGCCCTCTGCTTGAAGATCACCCCAGCAAACAAATGATCATTTTAATGCTGTGAAAAAAATTACTAAAAGAGTCCTGAACTCTATGTCTAGGGTTCTAGATTATTTTTAATTAAACCATTTTTTACTTAAGAAACATATATATTGCATAAGGAGAAGACATCCTTTAAATTTTAATAATTTTATTTCCCTTGGCTTATTTATTAAACAATCTTCAATTTCAGGACCAATATTTAAGACGTGAAAATATGTCTTGCATGCAGGTTCATTTTTATCATAACCATGAAAATACAGCAGCAAATGTAGTAGAAGATAGCTAGTAGTTTATTAATGTAAGAAAGTATATGCTTATCAATTTATACTTTCATATTGTAAATGTGAAAAAACAAAATTCATTAGTTTTGATTAGACAAAAATGTTATGTGCCTTATTAACATTAAGCAAAACTAAGTTCTGCACATTTATATGAATAGTAGTACTCATGTACTTACTGATTATCTTATATTTTTATGACAAGTACATTTGATATATTGCAGACATTATTGAAAAATATACATCACAACTGAATGATTATTTATTAATTCCTGATGGTTGACTGAATAAATTTTCAAAGCTACAGCAGTCTGAAATGTTTATATGCATTGATGTAAATGCACATGAAAACACTTGGTTTTTAATACATATAATAACGAACACCCATCAACTCAGGAGTCCTTACTTTTACTGATCACAATTTTTCAAATCTTTACTTGGGTATCAGGCTAAAAATAAAATGTTCTCATATTTTTCTGCCTAGGGATTTTCAGAGTATCTGTGGCCATTTCAGTTTTGCCCTGCCACACTAGAATCCAACATGCCAACATCTAATGGTGGTGATGGATCTTCTCTGTGCAGAAACTGTTCTTTTTGGGTGCTGGGTGCCCTTGGCAGTGTTTCCTATGAATAGTGCTGTGATGAAAGAGACAGTTGCTGGAATTAACAGGTTTCTTCCTCAGTTCTGGTCAGCCTGCAGCCACAAATGTGCTTTCGGTCAGTTTTAAATGCTTAGGATTTAGAATGTCGATAGATTTTAAGCTGGTTATCCCAGACAACACAGTCATGAATCTATTCACCAATGTCCCTAAATAATCTTTTTACTCAGAATTAGTAGTTATAATGCCCACAAGCAATATTTCTGGCTTTCTGAACATGCTAACCAAACCCTAAATAATTATAGTCATTGAACACAGTTAGGACTGACTAAGAGAGTTTAGGAGAAAAAAAATGCCACTTTTTATCTGAGTACCATTCACACATTACTTCACATTTTATCCAGTCTACCTAACAATGTCATCTGGGTTCTAGTGTTGGTATCACCAAACATCACGGTTTTAATCCCTGAACTCATTCATGCTTTACTTTTCTCCTAAATATAAAATGTGATCTGCACATAAATATAAATTCCACACTTCACATCTTTCATACATGTGAAAGCAAAGCCAACAAACATTATGGATATAACTTGTATTATGTCTCTTGAAGCTGAATGATGGTAAATCAAAATCATTGCCTTAAAGACAGACAAACAAAACCACTGATTTTGATATTCATTTCAAACAACATTCGATTTTGCCACAAGTGTATTGTTTTGATTGAATTCACCTGCCGCTTTAGGAGCGATGTCACAGAGGATGTAGATGATATCCATCAAGAAAAAATAAATAAAATTCCAAATACACTCCAAATTAGCCAGTGTGTATTACAAGCTTAAAACATTTCAACTTTTGTTCAAGGAACTGTTGAACATTCTATACTAATGTCATGGATCTTGGCTCATCAGTCATATTTTCCAAGTCTCTGCCCATGTTTTCTCTTTTCTGATAACTCTGTTGATTGCTTTTTTGTGATTACTCTTAGCTTGGAAATTTGTTCAAGTGCTTATGTTTTTCTTGTTAGCCATCTGCTAATTCATGAACATGCAACATACATCAAAGTCCATTGCTTGCAATAGACACAGTGTAGGTGTTTACATAGGGATGATGTTTTCAATTTAATTTTAGTGATTATTGCTATTTAATCTTTATTTATGTCTTTTTCAGACCTGTCTACACCTTTTCCTCTTCATGTCTTTGCTGTTTGATCTGGTCATTTCTAAACATATTCCAAACAGCACTTAGAAATTACCCAATAGCCAGATTCTCATTATTAGGAATTTATTAGGTGCTAATATTTTTCTAATTCTAAGGGAGCATTTTCTGTAATATTTTATTAAATGTCAAATGTGGCATATAAACCTCAAAATTATATTTATATTTAACTGTATTGAAATTGTCTCACAGAAAGCAAAGACAAACTTTCGATGTTGTACTATATAAAGAACATAACCAAACATTATTCAAGTATCTAGGAACATATTTATCACCTTCAAAATGTTCAAAATAACATTTAAGTGGAAATTCACTAATGGCATAAAGTAATTAAGATTGTTAACTGTCTTTCTAAAAAAGTAAGTTATCATAATATTAATGGATTCAATATGGTATTTTCATACATGTATCATTATAACTGTTCTTTTTTATCATTTCAACACTGAACTTCCACCATTCATGTTAACTCTTACTAGCCCATTTTCTCCTATCCTTTCTTCAGTATTTCCCTTTTACTGACACATGACATGTATTCCATGACTTTTGTTCTCAATCACCTCAATCATTCTTTAGTTAAATCTCATTCCCCCATTTATGAGGTTCTTTCGAGGTCATGAACTACACAGTCATACACACACACACACACACACACACACACATCACATACATCCTGCACACATATTTAACTTCAAGTTCTGATAAATGAGAAACTTGTGCATTTTGATTTTCTGAGTCTTATTTAATTTGATAAATGTAGACATTTTTTTGCCAAAGATTTTATTGTTTAGAATGAATAAAATTGTATTTTGTATACAACATGTGTATTTATAAATTAATGCTTGTATATTCATCTATTGATGGGCTTCAAAGTTGGTTCGATTGATTGGTTTTGTATTAGAACAAGAAACAGAATTTTAAGGAAAATTACACCAAGATTTCAAAGTTACTGAGTAACAGTCAGCATTCTAATAGCTAGGCCTTATGATAATTATATCTTTAGTTTTCTGAGAAAACTCACTGATATCATTACTGGCTCTAATGTTTATTTCCTCACTAGTGGTGACTAAAGGCTCGTTCTGTTCACACATTTTTACAAGCACTGTTATCATTTGTGTCTTGAAATCCATTCTTATGGGGTGACATGGAAACTCAAAACAGTTTTTTTTTTCTTTTAATTTTTATTTATTTATTTATTAAAGATTTCTGTCTCTTCCCCACCGCCGCCTCCCCTTTCCCTCCCCCTCCCCAAATCAAGTCCCCCTCCCTCGTCAGCCCAAAGAGCAGTCAGGGTTCCCTGCCCTGTGGGAAGTCCAAGGACCACCCACCTCCATCCAGGTCTAGTAAGGTGAGCATCCACGAAACTGCCTAGGCTCCCACGAAACCAATAGGTACAGTAGGATCAAAAACCCATTGCCCTCAAAACAGTTTTAATCTGTAGTTCTCAATGCTAAAGATGCTGACATTTTATCACATATTTATTGGCCCATTTTAGTTCTTCCTTAGAGAACTCCCTAGTACATGATGGTGGGCTTTTTGTTTAAAAGATTTGCTTACATTACTGTGCGTTTTTTAAAAATATTTTATATTCTAAATATTAATCCTTTGTGTGAGGGATTAATATTTAGAATATAAAATAATTTTGAAAATATTTCCAACCTTTTTGCTTGGAAATATATTTTCACCAATTAGGCTGACTGATAATGCTGTCTACAGGTTCATTTATGTATTAATATGCTTTTAAATTTAATATGAATATTTTTGTCATTTCATCAGATTATTCAGTACACTACTGGAGTAATGTTCAAAAAGCCCTTGCCCATGACTATAACTATAGAGATTTCCATTCTGAATTTTTATAACTCTCAAAATGTAGGTACTACATTGATGTCTTTGATCCATTTTGAATTTTGCATATGGTGATATATATAATTTTAGTTTACTTCGTATACATATAAGCAATCTCTTCCACCAGAAACCTTTTAACTCCTTTCCAACTATACGTTTTTATTATTGTCCACCATTACAGCCTAAGATATGCTCTGTCCAAAAAGTGCTATATTTTTACACGTGAGGACCCTAGTACATATCCCTAGAAACCATTAAAAAATGAGAGAAAAAAGTAGGCATGGTGTCATGATTTATAATCTTAATTTCGAGGAGTTAGAACATGTAAACTTCTAAGGTTTGCTAGACCAGTAGCCCAAGTGGCTAATTTAAGGGAAAATAAAAGCCCTTATCTCAAAAGCATAGCAAACAAACACACAGATAAACAAAAGCCACATGTATAGTATCCCTTAGGACAGCACCTAATGTTTATTTTGGCTTATACTGACACAGACACACACACAGACATACACACACACACACACATACTCACACACATACACCACTTATACACTAATATAAGGTCAAAGTAACTGTTAGTAGATATGTCAACTGGAGGGAGTCTTGCTTTCCATTTGTCTTCATGTTTGTTTCTGTGCCAGATATGGGATTGTGTGTGTGTGTGTGTGTGTGTTTTGTTATTGTTACTAATTTTCACTATAACTCTGAAATATATTTTGACACCAGGTATTTAGAATCACCATCATTGTTCTTGTACTAAAATCTTTCCATGGCTAGTCATATTCATTTATGCTTTAATATCTATGTTTGGAATTTTTTACCTTGTTCTGTGAAGAAATGCATTGAGATTTAGATGGAGATTTCATTGAGTATATAGAGTTCTTTCAACAATATAACCATTTTCAAAGCAGTCTGAATGTGTGTGAATTTTTTTCTATCTCCTGGTATTTTCTTCATTATCTTAAAGTTCCCTTTGATGTCTTAAATTTTTTGGTTAGCCTCAATGGAAGGAAAGAATATCATAAAGTTATGTGAGATGTTAGCTAAATTAATACAGACAAACAACTGAGACAACGAAATTTAACAACTCTAAGATATTATAAATTAATAAAGTATGAGAAAGCTAAGGGAAATAGTATTGTTTCTAGTTTTATATGTCATCAAAGAACATGGTTAGGACATGAGTAATTTGAAAAATGTCAAAGTATATGCCCTGCTGAGGCATATATGATTCAACCTTCTATTAAAATCTTAATCTTTGAATTGTTACCAATCCCTTCTGTCTGTCTGATTTTGTGTCTGGTATGCTAGAATCACCACTTCTATGAGATAGCTTTCCCCTTCTTCAAATGGGCACAGTGACAATTGTGAGATGGGAGAAACTGGTCAGATCATCTTGGTGTCAAATATATATATTGTATATATTTACCATATTGCAGTGTACATTTCTACCTCTGATTAAGATACTTATATAATGTTTGTGTATTGATATATATTTACCATGTTACAATGTATATTTGTACAGTGTTTATATTTGGATGTCATTATCCTCATTTGTTACACAGTTGTTTATTGTCTTAGTCTTTAAGTTAGATAGATATTGAGAATTATATAGATTAATAGTCATCTAAGTTTGTCATTTATAATTAGACTAATCAGGTTCTTTAGATATATAGAGATTATACTCAGTATAGATAGATAATCTTCAACCTCTTC
>NW_026068246.1:298911-305664 GCF_014885135.2 Alexandromys fortis
GATATATCTCGCTTGTTAAGTAATATTTATTCCCTTCTTGGATCTTTGATGGAGTTGAAGATTATATAATTGTAGTTACTCTACATTATTTAGACTCCTTGAGATAGAATGTTTAGCAAAACTTTTGATTCTCAATATTGTTTGTTATATTTATTATTTGTTATTATTGTATATAGTTGTATTTGGTTTAGTTCTGTCCTATTAAGACAAAAAGGGGAGATGTAGGGATAAGTCCCACCCCTTAGGGGGCGTGTTCACCTCAGGCTAAAGTTTGCCTATAAATTTGGCAAGCATGCTCCCAGTCCTCGCTTCTGCTTTCCTGTTCTACATGGGAACGGTGGTTCTGTAAGTCTATTCCTCCATTAAAGCTGTCTATATTTTGACAATCTGTCTGCATTTGCTTATGCCGTTACAGTAGTACAATCTTTATACTCAACTTCCCTCCTCAATGCTGGGATTATTTTTGGTTTGTGTTTACAAAGGTTATATAAATGCTGTATCTGCATATTTGCTGTTTCCCTGTTTTGTCCAGCAAACATGAAATCAACAATAATAAATCAGCTGATAAAGACTAGCAGGAATTTAAATGGTAGACAAAGAATTTTTAGGACAGCTTAATTATTAATAGTTATTGTCACCTTGAAACAATGTAGAATCATCTGAGAGTTAAAGCCTGTCAAGGATTATATAGATTGCAATAATTGATGTAGATAGGCCCATTTTGACTGTGGAAGGGACCATCCCTCCAGGCCTTTCTGAACTTCATAAAATAAGGAAAAATGTGATGGATACTAAAACATTTCTTGCTCCTTTTGACTGGGGCTAAAAAAGACCACCTGCCTCATTCCTGCTGTCTTGACTTCACTCCTATTGTAGACTATCCCATAAACTGTGAACTAAAATAAATCTTTCTTCCCTGAAATTGCTTTTATCAGAGTATTTCATTACAAGAACAGGGAAACAAACTAGCACAAGCAGTGAAAACCCTGTGCACTTGGATAAACCTTGTACATTTTTTTAAAACCTGTGCAATACAGATGAAGAGGGACAGAAGTCTGTCAAATTTCATCCATCAGTTCACTGTTAGAGGCGTTTTTAACACTGGGAGAATTGGTCTATATTTGTAAATGGGAGAATTTAGTGCTTTATACTTGATCTTAATGTAAACATAAAACTTCATTTTTAATAATTTTCAAAGCAATGCAGAATTTAAAAAAAGCACCTCAAACCCACAGATCATGTAATTCACATAATTAGATAGAAACATAAATTCTCAACATAGCAGTGCTGAAAAAAATATTATCTGGTTTTCACTCATTTCTGTGTTTTTGCTTACAAAAGCAACTTAAAGCGAGAAAGTATTTTTTTGTCTTACATTATGTTAGTCCACATCTGGGGGTAAGTATAAACAAAATCTCGAAGCAGTGAAACACCAATAGTCAAATGCAAGAAGCAATGAATGCTTGCTTCCTTACTGCTCACCTCATCTTCTCTTCTCGTATACAGCTCAGTAGTAAAACCTAACAGTGGTGGTGGTGGTGTTCACAATGGTTTGGATCTTCCCATATCAGTAAATCAGGCAATATTTCTCAAGTATGCATAGTTCAACCTGATCTGAATAACTCTTCTTTGAAGTTCTCAAGTGAGCCTAGGTTAGGCAAGTTAAAAATGAAGACTAAAAACAAAATTCATGTTTACTCCTGTCATTAACTTTGACGAATATGGATATTGCTAGGAAATTAAAATGATTCAAAATTTTCTTTTTAAATATTAAAATTTTATTTATTTTTTTTCAAATTGTATTCCATACGGTATGGATATATATTTAATTTATTTTCTTCAATAATAAAATTTCCTAATTTTCCTGTAAGAATTAAATATATAATTTCCTCACCAAACATTATCTTTTTTTAAATTAAACCACAACTTTACAAAGAAAATACATATTCCTGTTATTGGGGCAACACTAGAATAAGAAATTCACTGTTTGCATAAAGAAATTACAATCATTTGAAACGTTTGTAACAGAGACTTTATTTCAAACACAAAAGAATTGCTGAAACCCTCAGACACTATGGAAAATTAGTTAATGAAAATGAAGTTTAAATGACCAGACATGTAAATCCTGTGTAAACTTTCTGACTTTATCACCAGTATATAATTCTTATCTACAGCAGTAGACATCTGAAAATATTCACTTTGATTTACACCTTTTAGACTTCTAAAGAATTTTATATATTTTCCCAAGACAAGTGGAATGTCAAACACAATAAATTAGACATGCCATGTACATGTAAATACATCTCACACCCATAGATACACAAAAAGCAAATAGAAGGAAGCAAGATGTGAGATGTATTTTCCACTTTTTTTTACAGTGAGCAACAGAGGTCTGCCTTGTCATATATAAGTGTAAAGAGTTTGGTTCATTAAAAGATGATATTATGGAAAGAGGATTAACTGGCTCTTATTCTCTCCTCCCTCAGTACCAACTTCATGACAGTGTAGACAAATCTAGCAAAAGATACCCTTTCAGGGACTGCGAATCCACCATTTCTCCGCTGTTGTGAGAACAGGCACAGTAAGTAATAGTCTTTTTCTACTTCACTGACATGTTTGTGACTATCTGATTCACACAGAATACAAAAATAGGGTGATAGCAGTCGAATTCAATGAAAGGTCGAATGGCAATCTTTTTGCCTGGTCTAGCCTTCCTTTTATATTCTGACCTCTGGTGCTTATTACCAGAACAAATTACAGCAATTCCTACCACTGGATGGGAATGAGAACTTCCTATTCTCAGGCAGCTGAGGCATCAATGTGAGCACAGAAACTGTGGCTCAAAACAAAGGTACCACTGAAAAAGATGTGTCATATCTGCAAACATAAAGTCCCTGATAAGTGAAGCTCAGTAGCATATTTATTCTATTGGAGAGTAACTGTTCTCTTGATTCTCCAATTAAATTCATTTATAGTACGAAACTCAAGGGTTCTGTGGTATCTAACCATCAAATTCAAACATTACATATATGGATGTGATTTTATTTTGATTCATCAAATAATTTTGTTTGTGGCAATATATCCCTTCTCCTAGAATATATAATGAATATACATCATTTTAGAAATCATTGTTTATTAATTTACCTTCATATGTAGGTTCTTCATTTTTATTTATTTTTAGATTCCTTTTGGTTAATTGGAATTTTTCTATTAAAATTGGGTGTTTTTTTATACTATATATTCTGATCATCCCCTTATACCAAGATCCACATTCTTGCTCTCTCGTTCAAAACCACAAGAATTTAAAAAGGAAAAAAATGTAGTAAAACAAGATAAAATAAAAACAAATCCCAAAAGAAAAAAAATAAATAAAAAAATAATCAAAGAAAAAACATAAGAAACACAGACACAAACATTGACACATAGAAATACCATAAAATAATAAAATTCAAAATCCTATTAAGTAAGTCAATTATCTCTAGGATAGGAAAAAAATGCCAGACAAAACATGCAGACATTCAAATGGCCAAAAGACACTTAAGGTCATGCTCAACCTCCTTAGTGATCAAGGAAATGCAAATCAAAACAACAGTGAGATACCATCTTACACCTGTCAGAACAGCTAAAGTCAAAAAAACACCTATGATAGAATGTGGAGTAAGGGGAACACTCATCCATTGTTGGTGGGAATGCAAACTTGTGCAACCACTTTGGAAATCAGTTGGTGGTTTCAAGAAACTGGGAGTCAACCTACCTCAGGACCCAGCAATTCCACTCTTGGGAATGTACCCAAGTGATGCCAAATCATACTACAAACGCATTTGTTCAACTATCTTCATAGCAGCACTATTTGTAATAGCCAGAACCTGGAAATCTAGATGCCACTCAATAGAAGAATGGATAAAGAAGGAGTGGCATATATACACTTTAGAGTTTTACTCAGTGGTAAAAAAAAAAAAATGACATCCTGAATTTTGCATGCAAATGGATGGAAATAGAAAACACTTTACTGATTGAGATAACCCAGACTCAAAAAGATGAATA
Organism: Alexandromys fortis; assembly: GCF_014885135.2. Classification (NCBI taxonomy): domain Eukaryota; kingdom Metazoa; phylum Chordata; class Mammalia; order Rodentia; family Cricetidae; genus Alexandromys; species Alexandromys fortis. The sequence continues at coordinate 302,956 of NW_026068246.1, forward strand.
TGGTATGTACTCACTCATAATTGGTTTCTAGCCATAAATAAAGGACATTGATCCTATAATTCATGATCCTAGAGAAGCTAAATAAGAAAGTGAACCCAAAGAAAAACATATAGTTATCCTCCTGGATATTGGAAGTAGACAAGATTGCCAGACAAAAGTTGGGCACATAAGGGTGCAGGTGGGGTGGGAGTAAGGGGAGATGGGGAGAGAGAAGGAAGAAGGTGCGGATTAGGGAGAGCTTTGGGAAATGGGATGTTTGGGATGGAAGAAGGTGGATATGGGAGCAGGGAAGTAGATATCTTAATTAAGGGAGCCATTTTAGGGTTGGCAAGAGACTTGACTTTAGAGGGGTTCCCAGATGTCCAAGGAGATATCCCCAGCTTGTTCCTGGGGCAGCAGAGGAGAGGGTGCCTGAACTGGCATTATCCTATAGCCACACTGATGTATATTTTGTCTATCATCTTAGAACCTTATCTGGTGATAGATGGAGATAGAGACAGAGACTTACACTGGAGCACTGGACTGAGCTCCCAAGGTCTTGGTGAAGAGCAGAACGAGGGAGAACAAGAGCAAGGAAGTCAGGACCGCTAGGGATGTGCCCACCCACTGAGACAGTGGGGCTAAACTAATGGGAGCTCACCAAGGCTAGCTGGACTGGGACTGATGGATCATGTGATCAAGCCAGAATCTCTGAATGTGGTTGGCAATGAGGAATGACTGAGAAGCCAAGGACAATGGCAATGGATTTTGATTCTACTACATGTACTGGCTTTGTGGGAGCCTAGTCTGTTTGGATGCTCACCTTCATAGACCAGGATGGAGAACCTTGGACTTCCCACAGGGCCACAGGGCAGAGAACCCTGACTGCTCTTAGGACTGGAGAGGGAGGGGAAGAGGAGTGGGGGGGAGTGAAAGGGAAATGGGAGGAGGAGAGGAGGTGGAAATTTTTAATAAATAAACAAATAAATAATAATAAAACAGGAAAAAAAGAAAAAATGCCAGACAAAACATGATGAGACAAAAACACCTTCAAGACATATTTGCATAAGTGTATTTTATGTTGATCATTTACTGGTGTACATGTCACCTGGCCTTAAGACTGAAATCAATAAAATAGAAGCAAATAAAAATCAACATAAAGATTCAATAATACAAAGAATTATTTCTTTGAGAAAATCAATAAGACTGACAAATCTTGAGCCATCTTAGCTAAAAGGCAATGGGAGAGGATGGAACTATCAAAATTAGATGCAAAATCAGACAACAGACACCAAGGAAAGCCAGAGAATCAAAAGGACAAATATTAAAAGCCTACATGCTACCTAATTGGAAAATTTAGCAAAAATGAATAATTTTCTTTATATATAAAATCCACCAAAGTTATATCAACAAAAGACAAGCACCTCTTCATGTTAAAAATCAGGGAGAGAGTACAGATACTGGAGATTATAATATACTTCAGTAAAATCAAGGTAGTTTACAGAATGCTCATAGCAAACAATGATCTAAGAAGAAAACACAATTTTCACTAAAATCAGAAACAAGGTAAGGTTACCTACTCTGTCCATACACATTCAATATATTACGTGAAGTCTTATTAGAAAAATAAGACAACAGAAAGAAGTTCAAGTTTCTTTATTTGCAGATTATAGGATTGTACATATAAATGACCCTCAAAATTACAGCAAAACACTCCTGCAGCTGGTAAACAAATTTGACAATTAGCAGGTCATAAATAAATACACTATATCCATGGACTTCCTGTATAAAAATAATAGACTGAGAAAAAAATCAGTGAAACAACTTTCTTTATTTTTCTTTATTTTGTCTTTTTGGTTTTCTGAGACAGGGTTTCTCTGTAATTTTGTAGGCTGTCCTGGAACTAGTTCAAGTATGTCAGGATGGCCTCAATCTCACTGAAATGCCCATGACTTTGTCTCCTGGGATTAAAGGCTTGCACCACTGCCGCCCAACTTTATACTTTTCAAAGTGACCAAAAACATAAAATATTTTTTGGTAACATTAAATAAGTAAATTATAAACTTTTATAGTAAAAACTTTAAGCAATTGAAGAATGAAATTTTAGATGATTTCGCAGGGTAGAGTTTCCCTGCTCGTGGATACATAGGATTGATGTAATAAACTTCACTATGTTTTAAAAACTATCAATCTCCAGATTTAATTCAATCCCCTTTAAAACTCTAACACATTTCTTCAAGAATTGTTAAAGGGCTATTTTAACTTCATATGGAAAAGAAAAACAAAGCAAAATTACAAAACAAGATATGTCTTTTATTGTTTGTTTGTTCTATTTTATTGAGGCAGAGTCTCCCTAGGTAACTCTGACCATGCTGGAATTCACTATGTAGACCCGGATGGCCTTGAACTCACAGAGATTTATCTTCTCAACCACCTGAGGTCTAGGATTAAAGACGTATAGCCCCACTCTTGCCTAAAAACAGCATATTTCAAACACTTCTGAATAACAAAAGAATTGGTGGATGTATCATGACTCTGGATCTCAAAATATACTACAGGGTTATAATAATAAGAAATATCATGGTATTGGCTTAAACATAGATATGTTGATCAATAGAATTGAAGTGAAGATGTAGATATATGTCCACACCACTATGGTCACCTGATTTTTTATTATATATATGTATGTATGTATGATCAAGTCATTTATTCTAGAAATGTATATATATA
>NW_026068246.1:316115-318144 GCF_014885135.2 Alexandromys fortis
AATTGAAGTGAAGATGTAGATATATGTCCACACCATGTTGTATCACTATGTAAGTATTATCTATGAGTATGTGTATATCATCAAGTCATTTATTCTAGAAATGTATATATATACTGGAAAAAAAACACAGCAACTTCAAAAAATAGTACTAGTAGAAATGAATGGCAGAACATAGAAGTATCTTATTTTCCATATAGCACAAACTCATTATTTCCCAGAATGTCACATGTATTTTTCAATAAAATATATCACCCTGGAAATAACTAAATTCCTTTTTTTTATTTACTTGTCTGCTTTGGAATATTTTTCAATATGCTTTAAAGACAGTACCTATTCACAAAAATTGTCTTTTAGTTAATTATAGAGTAAAAATCAATCATTTTCCAAAAAATGAAGCAATCAAATTCTAAATAATCTGTCTTCTAGTGATTGAATTTTTCATCCAAAATATGAGATACTGGATATGTATATCTCAAATGTAAAATAATAGATGATAGCTAAAGATATACTACATTTTTAATAAGTTTCTGTGAGGTTTTTAGAAAATGCTAGTTATATCACTGAAATTAATTTAAATTACATGCTAAAATATATATTAATTGATAATATTTTGATGGGCAGAATGAAGTATTTTATTATGTACTTAAGTTAATTTTTAGTTATATACATATATAAATAAAATACAAACTAATTTATGTTGTTTTAAAACATGTACATTTCTGATTTAGTATCCTAATTTTCTCTTATTTTTTAAACATATTTTCTTTATCTTAACAGTATTTTTATTTGTTTTATATTTATATACCCAGGATATCAATTTAATTTATATGTATGTGTATGCTTATCTTGGTGAAACACAACATAATCTTATTAAACATTAATTTAAAAATGATCCATGTCCTGTATTCAAAAATCATAATCAAGAATTATATCTTGTCTAAGGACATCTTATTTATTATCTTGAAATTTATATGGTGAATCTAACTATAAAACCTATACTTACACTTAAGTGAAAAGCAACCAGAGTGTAAAGCCTTAAAATTTGATGAAGAGTGACTGTTTTACCTACTGTCTTATTCTTTTATAAATTACTTAAAATGTATAATTAATTTATTCATCAAAGAGATTCCTAAAAGTTGTAAATATATTAAATAGTCTGGAGACAGTTTGTAATTCTTTTTATTAACTGTACTTATAATTGGAGATCTATATATAGTGGCAGGCTAATTTAAACCTTGGCTGCTAGCCATTGTTTTCCCTGAATCTACTTTTTTTTCTAAAGCTTTAAAAGAAACTTTCTATGTATTTGTCTTGCTATTTGCATCTTTATTCAGTGCTTAACAAATTGAGTTAATCCGAACAAGAAAATGGGAAATTCCTATTGTAGGGAGTAGAAAGATTGTGTGAGACAGAGAACCAGGATGCTTGCAGCTTAATGGTTTCTTTTAAAGTTTAGAGGGAATCCATACCCTTGATAAGTCAACAGTAAAGTTTCCAAAGCAAGTCCCACATAATGACCATAACAATTAGCATATCAACATTATTGGAAGATATTTGAGAAAATCCTATCTAACAAACAAAACCTACAGTAAAGCACTAGGTACTAAGAGATGAAGAATCACTTTACTCTTGGGATAAGCTCCCTGACAATTTACTGATGTGATCAGTACTAAATGGCCTTATTTGGTTTTGTGTTTGTGTGTCTGTGTTGCTTAATATAATGTTAAAATATTATAATACATGTGATTTTAATATTATTCTTTTCTGTAAATAATAATAATACAGATAACAGAGTCATGAACAAAAAGGGGAATGAGAGCACAAGTGGTATTTGATATGAGAAAGATAGGAGTGGAAATAATATAAATGCAGCACTTGATTACATAAAACTCTCAAAACATTAAAATTTTCTCCTCTATATCTTATCTCTATGTAATCTATAAATAAAATGACAATGAACTCCTAGAATAAAAATGAATCATGATTTGGGATATCAAATTTATCTTTTAATATATATATAAATAATTTC
>NW_026068246.1:320352-325529 GCF_014885135.2 Alexandromys fortis
AAGAACTCTCTTTGCCCTCTCCACAATGACCTGTCCCTGTAGATTGTAGGTGACACCAGTGGTATAAGAAATATTCCAGGGCCCTAAAAAGTTATTGAATTGCTGAGAAGAATAGGCAAGATAATATACGCAGACATGTAGACACTCATACATTTGAAATAATTAAAAATAAGATAAACATGTTGAAATGTAGTAATATTCCACTGAATATATCATCTATTTATCTACCTATCATCTATATTTTACCTACCATTTATCTATCTCTATCTATCATTTATATATCATCCTACCTATCTATAACCCATTTATTTTACCTATCAATCTGTCAATGCTTAATTAGCTTAGTCAATGAAAGGTAATAAGGGAGAAAAAAAGAGAAATAGAACTTTGGAGAGATAACAGAGGTTTGACAACCAAAGTCCATATATTTTTAGTTTTTTATGTCCCACACAAGGTGGTTCTTCTGATATGACACAGAAACTGATTTTTTATTCTAGCAACATGCTTGGGTTTAGAGAAGGACAGAGTCACACTCCAACTCCAAAGCCAGCTTTGATTATTAATTGAGTCAAGACTATAACTTTTCTGAGAAGTAAAGAGATGTATTTGGGCAGGAATATTTAATATGTCGCAGATACCATGGCTCACTCTTCTGAGATTCCGTTGGAATCTGAAAAGGTCAGTATGAAGTGAGGGAAGGGAGTGAAGGAAAGATACAGCCTGGACCTGTATCTTTATTGGAAATATAGGGAGCCCAGCTAAGATCCTGATTTTGGGCAAGTAATTTTCATTTAGTTTGATAACATCATTGACTCAGAGGGGCTGTTGATCCATGCTCACTTTTGTAAAGTTGAAGATGCTGAGCTGGTCATTTGTTCCCCGCCCAGCTAGTTCTATGGCTTCTTGAAAGAGCTTCTCTATAAATTGACAAATAAAGGGTCTCATTTGCTTTTATTATTTGCATTTATTATTTAGCCATTTACTTATTTAGCCATTCTACTCTTTCAGTATCTGGAAAATAAACACAGGTGGGCAGATTGCAGGTGTGAACCTCCAGGTACACAGTTCATTCCTTGTTTTTCAATAATAGTACACAGAACAGGCAGCTTCCCTTGTGGCCGAGACTCCAGTGCACCAAGTGAGAAGCCCAAGCACCAACAGTGCTCAACTGTCGATGATTACCCAAGTACCCAAGGGCATATACTGACAATAGTAGCACGAAGATGTGTCCTCCGTTGCATCCACTTAGCAGCTGCGGAGAGTAAAATGGGACCAAGAACTGGGAGAACATACCAAAGCAGCCAGTTGCAGCCTTTTTCGGCAGGCCAGGCCCGATCTCTCTCTCTCTTCTTGGACCATCCACCAAAATAAACAGCAGCCTAACTGAAATATCAGCTGTCCTGGATGGCTTTCGTGGTCTCGACACCTGGGGTGTCCCAGGCCTAGGCACTGGGATCATAGATTTACTAGCGATATGTTGCTGTGTTTGGAGAGGCTGCTAAAACCCAAGGCAGGCCCCAGGGCACCCTCAGTGGACTACTGCAAGGTCTGTAGGGTCAGCTGCACAGAGCTACAGACCTATTGGGACCACCTGGAAGGACAGAAGCACCTGCAGAAGCAGGCGACTCAAATGACAAGCACACAATACAATGGAGGTCCAAGAGGGACCCAGAACATTCACTGCAGCCTGTGTACTGTGTCCTGCAGCAGAGTGGATGCCTATGCTTCCCACATGAAGGGAACCATGAACCAGAATTTGCACAGAAGGATACAGAAGTCTATTACCTCCGAGCCCATGCCTCAGAGTGTCATCTACACCGGAGGCTTAGACAGCACCCTGAGACCTCAGCAAAGCTGGACATTTACAACAGTCACAATTCACAAACCTCAGGCCTGGCCAGCCCAGCCTTGGTGCCCTAGTCTCCTGTGCTGTCATGCAGAACACTTCTCCTTGCTGAGGCAATGGCAGAATTCCTGCAGATGAAAGGTCATTCTACTCCACCTTTCAGCACCATCCTGAGGTGGACAGCAGGAGGTCAATGGTCAAAAGGGGTGGGAAATTGTATCCAACCTTTATGTCTTGTCATTATTGGGAAACTTCATTCCTTCTTTTCGTCACAGCCTTATGATCACACTGTATCTCCAGATAAGGGATAGCATTAGGGAGACAAGCCTTGACTTTGCTTCCTGAGGGATCAGCTCTTATATGGAGACACTGAGCAAAGGGAAACAAAAATAATCTCTCTTCCTAACAAAATGGGTTATTAAAAAGAAATCACTCCCACGAGCTGGCTTACCAGGGAGGATCTTAACCTGCATCTGTCTGGCGTGGGAGAATCATGGCGACTCCTCGACTCAGCTTCTTTTTCCCAGCATTCTGTTCTGTTTACTCCACCCACCTAAGGGTTGGCCTATCAAGGGGCTTAGGCAGTTTCTTTATTAATAAGAAATCACTCCCACATCAATGGGTAGACAAACATAACAGACAATTCAAAGGAAGAGAAGGATTGGGGTCACAGTGTTTACCTACCAAGGGGATATAGGTGCCATTTCATAAAAAAATACACCATTTTGTGTGTGTGTGTGCTTTAAAGAACCTCAAGTGAGAAGAGGGAGATGGCTAGAAGCAATGTTAGACATCCCTGTTCTGGGTGCGAGATGTTGCTGGGTCCTAATGTCTTCTTTGGAGGATGGGATGAAATGGAGCAGGGTCAATATCTCAGACACTGGAAGTCAGGTAGAAGACTTAAAGCAGCCTTGCTTATTTAATAATGAGGGGAAATTGTAAGCCCTCACAGAACCCAGGCATTCTGATCCATTGACAATTGACATCTCATGCCTATTCTTCATTGGCTTGGCACAATCGGGACCTCTGACAGTGCTTGTTACTAGGCACTTAGGGAACATTGCTTGGTCACTCATTACTGGCTAAGCATAGTCAGGACACCCAACTTTTGGAGCCACAGTGACCTTAGAGAAGCTTCTCTACATCTCCAAACACCCCTCCAAGGAGACTTGAGTATCTGACTTGCCAACAGTAAGGCCCTATCCAATGCCTCTCCCTCACCTACTGGATCCCAGGAGACACAGGAACAACCTCCCCATACCCCAAATATACCGCATAACATCCACAAGCACCAGAACCTTGACCCTGCCTACACCCAGAGGAGCTTCTGAGACTTACCAGTGTCCATTAGAGGTGCAGACCTCCCTGCACTTGGAGGTCTGTAACCTAAGTCTGTGACCTAAGTCACAGGTGCCACCTTAACTAATTGGAGAAGGAGGAACAAACTGAAGCACAGTACCCAGTCAACCACTGAAGGAAGAGAAGAGCAAATGGCAGGGTAAGAAAACATTCAAAAACATAAAAAGCAATATATCAACACTAGAAACAAGTATTTCTACATGACCAAAACCTTAACATCCTAACACAGAAGAAACCAACCTTAAGTATAACTTTATGAAGCTCAAAGAGACTCTTAAAGAGGAAGTGAAAATTTCTCTTAAAGAAATTAAGGGAAGGACACACACAAAATTGGATGAAATTAATAAATCTCTTAAAGAAATCCAAAAAATTCCAATCAAGAAGTAAAACAAACAGTTCAGTCAGTTCAAGACTTGAAAACTGACAGAGGCAATATAAAAAAAAACACAAAATAAAAAATTTTAGAATTGGAATATCTGGGTAAATGATCTGGATTTACTGATGTGAGCATAACCAACATAATACAAGATATAGAAAAGATAATCTCAAGAGTTAAAAAAACAATAGAGAAAACAGACTCTTTGGTCAAAGAGAATGTTAAATTCAACAAAATCTTAACACAAAATATTGAGGAAATCTGGGATACCATGAAAAGAACAAACCTAAGGGAAATATGTATAGAAGGCCATCTTAACGGCACAGAAAATGTATTCATCAAAACCTTAGGAGAAAACTTTCCCAACTTAAAGAAGTACATACCTATGAAGATAAAAATAAACTTATAGAACATCAAATAGAATTGAACAAAAAATGTCCTTTTGTAACATAATAATCAAAACATTAAAGATACAGAATAAACAAAGAATACTAAGAGCTGAAAAGAAAAATGGCCAAGTACCATATAAAGCAAATCTACCAAAATTACACCTGACTTCAAAATGGAAACTGTAAAAGTCAGAAGGTCATTGATAGACATTATGCAGACATAAAGAGACCATGAATGTCAGCCCAGACTACTATAACAGCAAAGCTTTCAATCACCATGCACAGAATAAACAAGGTATTCCATGAAAAACTAGATTTAAACAATACTTATCCATAAAACAAGCACTAAAGAAAGGGTAGGAAGGAAACCTCCAACCAAAGGAAACTATGTATATCCACAAAAGAAAAGGCAATAGATAACTCTACAACAGCATATCCCAAAGTAGGAAACACATATTCACACTACCACCAAGAACAAAACCAAAAATAAAAGGTAGTAACAATCACAGGTCATTAATTTTTTAAAATATCAATGGCTCAATTCACCTATAAAATGACACAGATTAACAGAATGGATACTGAAACAGGGTCCACCCTTCTGCTGCATACAAGATACACACCTCTACTTCAAAGACAAACATTACCTCAGAGTAAAAAAAGGTTGAAAAATAATTTGCCAATCAAATGGACTTAAAAAAACAAGCTGGTGTATCTATTCCAGTATCTACCAAATAGACTTTAAGCTAAAATTAATCAAATATAAAGGACATTTTATATTCATAACAGGAAAAAAATATAGAAAATGAAGTCATAATTCTGAATATCTATGCTCCAAATACAAAGGCACCCTCTTTTGTAAAAGAAATATTACTAAAGTGTAAATCACACATGAAAACACATAAACTAATGGTGGGAGAGTTCAACATCCACTCTTGTCACTGGACAGCACTTCTACACAAAATTTAACAGAAAAATAAAGTAACTAAGAGAAGTTATGACTCAAATGGTTTTAACATGTCACACAACACGAAATAATATACCTTCTTTTCAGCACCTCATAAAACATTCTCAAAAACTGACCACATACTCGGTAGCAAAGCAAACATCAACAATACAGAAAAATTATAATAATCTTCTGTATCTTATTGGATCACCAGGTATTAAAATCAAAATTCTAAAAACTGCAAAAAGCCCACAAACTTTTAAA
>NW_026068246.1:327803-330732 GCF_014885135.2 Alexandromys fortis
AAAATAAAAAAGGATAAAAAAAGAAAAAAAAAGAAAAAATAGAATTGATATGCATTTAAATATCTATATTTCTGCAATAAAACTGTGAGCTTATTCTCTCACTCTAACCATAGAACTGTTATTTTTGTATCTATGTTACATTGACTGATAATTTTAATATTTAAACTGCATATAAATATTTATTGAATAATAATTTTTAATAAGCCATTTACTTTAGTTATTTGACCTCAAAATTCTTTTTTATAACAATGATGTTAAATGATGTGCATATAATTAATTTTTAATTTTTAATTGTTTTCCTATACTTTTAATTTTAAAAATATCATTTATTATGATAGAAGACATTTTATTTGCCAAAATCTGAAATTTAATTTAAATTTAATATACTTCCAGGAAAATAATTATAGAAAATCTGGAATATTAAAATAAAATTATCTTACAGTCATAAAGATGTGGCATTGTGCATATTCATTTCAAGTCAGCTGCCTATTCTGTTTAAGTCTAATAATCATTTATTAACAAAAACATGGACATTATAAGAGAGATTCCATCTACTTCTTTTCAGCAGCATACAAATAGAAATTAGATATTACTGCCTATTCCCATTCATTTACTATTTGAGGAATAATATTTTCCAGGAGATATAGAAATTTTTCAAAATACCTATAAAATTTTAATCATCATGTTACATACATAATGTTATCTAAAACTGAAATTTTTTACTTAAATACTGTCAAAAACTATTATTTCAAAAATATGCTTACTAATTTTGAGATTGATGGAAGTTAAGCAATCTGAGTAATTGACAATTAGCAAAATCTAATTAAAAACAGTTCTATAACTTCTGTTTTTAATTTATCTAATGTGCAGGAGATATACATGGATAAGAAACCACAATTAATAATAAACTGTATATCTGTTTGTGTTCTTGTCACAAGTTTTATTTGACATATTTGGATTTTAAGACTTTGTTACCAGTTTTTATTTTCATTATTATCAAACATGTGGCATTAACTATGAAAACATCCAGGAAAATGTGGAATGATGTCAGAGCAGAGAATATGACTCTCAGGGTGAAACTAAACATACATCAAGAATTTGAGGCAAAGAAGCAAGCACACTGTACTTCATGGCTTCTTTTTTTTCTGCCTCAAATAAGCCATTTATCACTCTATCTATCATCAGTCTTTCTCGATTATTCCTCTTACAGAGATATAGAATTTTCAATGTTTTCTCTGGAAATAATGTATGAGATGTATATTTACATTTTACAGTAATTGAGAAGGACAACCTTAGGAAATGTTTATGAGCAAAATGTCATTTTATTTTATGAGAATTTTATTTTCTACTTTGTGATAAACACTACCCTTATGTTGAAAGGCTTCTTGAAGACAGATTCATATCCCAAGGCTAAGATCACAGAGAATAAAGGCAATTTTGTTTCAAAATGTCATTTTTATGACCTAAATTACATCTTGGGAACATTAGGGCTATTCAGATCTGTTTCAGAAATCAGCCTCTTAAAACCCACATTGTGTTCTGTTTTTGTGAATTAAATGTTGTCATATTAACGTCTCCAAATTCACAGGACCGATTCAAATTGGCAAGCTTCAGTTCCATTTACTAAATTCTTACTGAAAAATAAAATGTAAATACCCTTCCTATACAGCCACTAATCACAAATTTGTTTTAGAAAAAAATATACCTGGTATTATTTATCAAATTGAATAAAATGAAAGCTTACTCAAGTACAATTATTAGACTGAGGACAAGAAATCTATAACATGTATTAAAAAGAATTTTGATTTTTTTGGATAAGTGATTATTCATTTTCCACTTCACAGTGGAAATATTTCAAAAAATAATAATGTAAAATGTTTCTTATTCATGTTTCTAAGAGGTCTTTTCAAGTTTTCTTACATGAAGACTAACTGCAAAAAAAAAGTACTTTTTAAGTACTATGAGATGAGCAGCTTCATAATTAAGGACTCAAATTTAAAGAAAATTAAGCGTGCCTGAACTTGATAAAATAAGACAAGAAATCTTCAGCTAAGTTTATAAAAAAAAAAAAACATGATTCACATACTTTTCTTCCCTCTGTGTATATGTATTCTACTATATTTTTGTTGTTAAACATTGTAATTCTTAATGTGAATCATGATTTTTTACATAGATTCAATTAATTAATACATCACACCCTAATATTTATTTACTTTGGTTCTAAGAAAACTAAAATAAGTAATTACTTTATTGGTAAAGAATCACATCAACTTAATGATTACATCGCTGAAAGTATTGCACTGTATGTCAAATAATCTTCAGTATTTGGATAGTTTTAGAATATCAAGATTAGCAAAATGGTCTTTCTCTCTTTCTTGCTCTGTGTGTATATGTGTCTAAAATTTGATACAATGTAGGGGATGATGCCTAAAATTACAGCATGTTTATCAATTAGTGAAGCCTAAAACCAATGTGTGAACCTTCATTTTCACCTAAACCTTAATCACAAGTAATGCTAAAATATTAAGTGGATAACTCTTTGGGAGGTGACAAATTTGTCATGACATCCAACAAACTACAAACATAAAATAAACAAACAACTGAAAAATTAAAAGCTACAGATATGGCACCTTTATCAACATTGTCCAGGTGCACATACAGAGGCACACAAACCCATGTGTTCATATACTTGTCCATATGCAATATAAATAGATATATAGATTCATTTGTATATTCTATATAGATATATGTATATTTTATGAGCATGAATATTTTATTAATATTAATAAATACAGCTGATAAGTATTCTACTCTCACAATGATGTTCTACTGTAAGTCACAGTCTTGGCTTCCTTTAATCAACATTTTTGATAAGAATGTTTGTATCGAGGTTCTGGCTATTACAAACAATGCTGCTATGCTGGCCTGG
>NW_026068246.1:331585-354458 GCF_014885135.2 Alexandromys fortis
CCTGATTATCCTAAAAATAAATATGACAAACATATAATTCTCAATACCTATCTAACTTGAAGACTAAGAGAATAAACAACTGTGAAATATATGAAGACAATGATCTCCAACTGTATATAATGTCATTACATATCAAATGTAAACAATGTTATTATATAAATAATATCAGAGGTAGAAATGTACATTGTAATATGGTAAATATATCAATACAATATAGACAAAGTTATAAGCATACTCTTATACAAAAAAATAGAGGTAGGAGCACTCACATTTAATATTCAGTATATCAATATACAAGAAACAGTACCAATACAATTTTATAAAAACAATAATTCACAAATACCAATCATCCCATCAAACCAGTTAATCCCCCCCCTTTTTTTTTGAAAGTACCTCTCAGGGTCCTGGGTTCGGGCCCCACATTGGGCACCAAAATGTATCAGCGTAAATGAACAGCAGACAAATTATAATAAAATATTTACATTTAATTAGGAAAAGACTTACAGAACCGAAATTCCCGCAGAGAACAGGAAAGCAGAAGGGAAGGGGGGGAGCACACTCGCAATATTTATTAGTAAAAAATATCCTCAGGGGACCCTGCCCTACAAGCAAGGTGATTGGCTGAGGCTACCCCTACAAATGTTCATTTAATCAACAGCAGACTTACAGAACCGAAATTCCCGCAGAGAACAGGAAAGCAGAAGGGAAGGGGGGGAGCACACTCGCAATATTTATTAGTAAAAAATATCCTCAGGGGACCCTGCCCTACAAGCAAGGTGATTGGCTGAGGCTACCCCTACAAATGTTAATTTAATCAACAGCAAAGCAAAAACATCACCAGGAAAGAAATGAATATCAAAAATTATAATTGGAAAATGTCATTTCTTTGAGTTCTCTTGAGTATAAAAAGAGTTTACAAAAAACACTTATGTCAGGGGCTAAATAGATCAAATCTTCAAAGAAATCTCTTCAGTAGATGACTGAGGATATGAATTTCTCAAGTTTTTATAATTGTTTTTACAAATTAATATGAATTCTTAATACAAGGAGAATGACAATTATATAGTACTAGAAGTAAAGGAAACAGAGCTTCAAGATGTTCTAACAGATATTTGGAGGAACCAGGTTGAGCTACTTAGAATTCTCTCTACTTTGTGGAGCCCTAACAAAATTTAAGTAAGCCACAATTAGATAATTGTCTTTGTACAGAAGCAATAATATTACTTCTACATGAACCAAATGCTGTAACAGTGACCAATTAAGTACTAATTTGTGCAGAGAAAACAAGAAGAGTATCTAAGAGATAATCATGATCTAAAGTGCCAAGATCAAGAGAAAAAATGAGTGCAAAGGAGTGAAAAACAAAAGGGTACACAGGAGAATGAGAATTTTTAGGAGAAACTAATTCACTGACTATCTGAACTGCAGAGTATATTGTTACTTACTAAGCAAGAAGGGACCAAGGACATAAAAAATGTTACTCTATGTATATGAAAATGAATGTGTTCGATTTGGAGACAGAAAACATAGAATTAAGATTAGTTTTATAGTGTCTTATACTGTGATCATAATCAAGTTATTTAATATTTGAAAGCCAAGTTTCTTTGTACATAATTTTATGGTTATATTGTAACTTATATGAAGCTAAATGAAAAAGCAAATACAAAGTTCTCAGAATTGGCAGCTGGTGGGATGGTTTCCAGGTGGAAATTTCTTTAGTAATTAAAGGAAAGCATGGAAACTACTTCAGTTTCAACTTAAATCTCTGGTATACATAGGTCTGACCTGTATCTTCTCTTGACCAAATGAAACTGATCTTTCACATGGTTGAAAGAAACATGAACATGAGATATTAAAATTCAATAGTAGACCAGACCACTCAAATATTTTTAAATTTCTGCACATTATTTGATGAGATTTTAAACGCATCCTTACTCCTAACTTTTTTCTATCATCTCTTCTCTCTTATCTCTCATTCTTACTTTTGTTTTACCTTCATTCCTTTCCATTACCTCCTTTTTTTTCTTCTGCAATACTTGACTCTTTTCCTTTCACCCTTCTTTCTTTCCTTCCTCTCTAACTCTACATATAGGGGTTTCTTAGCTGATAATGAGGTGAATCTAGGAAGAGTTGAAAAACTATATAGTTGAAAAGTAACTAACCTATTTTTGCAGATTTGGCCTCCACTATCCTTGGTGCTTTTCTTCAAACCACTATTGTCATTTTATTATTATTTTTCTATTTTTATATATAGTTCTTCCTCAATTCTTTTCTGATAAATTTTATTCTTTCCTTAGGGACTCAGTAATATAACAATATATATATTTAATTTACACTTTCATATGTGAAACTGAGGCTTAATGTGATTGCTCAGCATTTAAAAGCAATATTATGTTTGCAATGCTAGTGTTTGGGTTCCAGCATCTATGCCAGGTGGTTCAGAATTCCTGGCAACTCCAGCTCCAGTTGACCTACGATGTTCTTTTGCTCTCCATTGTCACCCGAATCCATCAGGAAATAACTACACAAAGAAAAACTTAAATCATAAAATAAATTAGAAAAGAGTCTGGAAAGAAATAATATCATGGTTAAGACCTCACTCTAATCTTGGAGATGACTATATTTGGTTCTAGATTGCCTTTCATTGGTAAAACTTCAAAGTAACAATAATTTTTCAGTTCATCTTTCCTTCCCATTTTCTCTGCTTTTTCTGTTTCTCTTAACTTCCTCATTATAAAAAAAAGCATGATGAATGTTTTCTTAATACAATGTTTATATTTAGATTCTTTTATTTCTAATTTGGGTTTCTCAGTACATAAAAGCAATCTGTTTCAAATAAAGAAAAAAAAACCTGATATATTGGTAACAAAAACTAAAAATTCTCCTGGTTTATGACTGAGCTTTTAAATTTATGTATATTCAATAAAATGATTGCCTGATATTCTAAGATATTTTAAATTTTATTGGTTATTGTTGTTGTTGTTGTTTTCAAGACGGGGTTTGGCTCTGGCTGTACTAAACCTAGCTCTTCTAGACTATGGTGACCTTGAACTTATAGAGATTGACCTGCTTCTGCCTCCCAAGGGTTTGGTTTAAAGGTGTATGCCACTAATGGGAAGATTATTGGTTTTATTTTACAATAAAATAAGAGTAAGGAAAAGAACTAAATGGAAACTAAAATACTTATACTTTTGGGGAATAAAAGGTTTTATTAGAAACAATAGGATATATATCTTCTATACGTATTAGAAACTTTAAGCCATTGCTGCGTTTTTATTCATAATTTAAGAAGAATCTGTGTATGGGTGAGTAATGTATGACAGATTAGTATTTAATTTAGATATGCAAAAATTATAATAATATATGCAACTAATATTTATAATATTATATAGATGAAAATTTTAAAAATGAGTAAAAATAAATGAATTATCATCTACTCCAAGGGGAATCTTTTATGAAAGGAGTGACAAATACTCTGATATATACATTTGGCAGCATATCATTAGAATTAATTTTTAATATTATTTCCATTTAGATATATAATAATAATAAATTTATTTATTTATTAAAGATTTCTGCCTCCTCCCCGCCACAGACTCCCATTTCCTTCACCCTCCCTTAATCAAGTCCCCCTCCCTCATCAGCCCAAAAAGCAATCAGGGTTCCCTGCCCTGTGAGAAGTCCAAGGACCAACCACCTCCATCCAGGTCTAGTAAGGTGAGAATCCAAAATGCCTAGGCTCCCACAAAGCCAATACGTGCAGTAGGATCAAAACCCAGTGCCATTGTTCTTGAGTTCTCAGTAGTCCTCATTGTCCACTATGTTCAGCGAGTCCGGTTTTATCCCAGGCTTTTTCAGACCCAGGCCAGCTGGCCTTGGTGAGTTCCCGATAGAACATCCCCATTGTCTCAGTGTGTGGGTGCACCCCTCGCGGTCCTGAGTTCCTTGCTCGTGCTCTCTCTCCTTCTGCTCCTGATTTGGACCTTGAGATTTCAGTCCGGTGCTCCAATGTGGGTCTCTGTCTCTGTCTCCTTTCATCGCCTGATGAAGGTTAATATTCAGGAGGATGCCTATATGTTTTTCTTTGGGTTCTCCTTCTTATTTAGCTTCTCTAAGAACCCGAATTATAGGCTCAATGTCCTTTATTTATGGCTAGAAACCAAATATGAGTGAGTACATCCCATGTTCCTCTTTTTGGGTCTGGCTTACCTCACTCAGGATAGTGTTTTCTATTTCCATCCATTTGCCTGCAAACTTCAAGAAGTCCTTGTTTTTTACTGCTGAGTAGTACTCTAATATGTATATATTCCATACTTTCTTCATCCATTCTTCAATTGAAGGGCATCTAGGTTGTTTCCAGGTTCTGGCTATTACAAACAATGCTGCTATGAACATAGTAGAGCATATACTTTTGTTGTATGATAAGGCCTCTCTTGGGTATATTCCCAAGAGTGGTATTGCTGGGTCCATGGGTAGGTTGATCCCGAATTTCCTGAGAAACCTCCACACTGCTTTCCAGAGTGGTTGCACAAGTTTGCATTCCCACCAGCAATGGATGAGTGTACCCCTTTCTCCACAACCTCTCCAGCAAAGGCTATCATTGGTGTTTTTGATTTTAGCCATTCTGACAGGTGTAAGATGGTATCTTAAAGTTGTCTTGATTTGCATTTCCCTGATCGCTAAGGAAGTTGAGCATGACCTTAGGTGTCTTTTGGCCATTTGAACTTCTTCTGTTGAGAGATCTCTGTTCAGCTCAGTGCCCCATTTTATAATTGGGTTGATTAGCCTTTTACAGTCTAGTTTCTTGAGTTCTTTATATATTTTGGAGATCAGACCTTTGTCAGTTGCGGGGTTGGTGAAGATCTTCTCCCAGTCAGTGGGTTGCCTTTCTGTCTTAGCGACAGTGTCCTTTGCTTTACAGAAGCTTCTCAGTCTCATGAGGTCCCATTTATTCAATGAGGCCCTTACTGTCTGTGCTGCTGATGTTATACGTAGGAAGCGGTCTCCTGTGCCCACTTGTTGTAGTGTAGTTCCCACTTTCTCTCCTATCAGGTTCAGTGTGTTCAGACTGATATTGAGGTCTTTAATCCACTTGGACTTGAGTTTTGTGCATGGTGACAGACATGGATCTATTTTCATTTTTGTACAGATTGAAATCCAGTTTTGCCAGCACAATTTGTTGAAGATGCTCTCTTTTTTCCATTGTATAGTTTTAGCTCCTTTATCGAAAATCAGGTGCTCATAGGTTTGTGGATTAAAGTCAGGGTCTTCTATACGGTTCCATTGGTCGACTTCTCTGTTTTTATGCCAATACCAAGCTGTTTTTAATACTGTAGCTCTGTAATAGAGTTTGAAGTCAGGGATGGTAATGCCTCCAGACGTTCCTTTATTGTATAAGATTGTTTTGGCTATCCTGGGTTTTTTATTTTTCCATATAAAGTTGATTATTGTCTTCTCCAGATCTGTGAAGAATTTTGATGGGATTTTGATGGGGATTGCATTGAATCTATATATTGCTTTTGGAAGAATTGCCATTTTTACTATGTTGATCCTCCCAATCCAAGAGCAAGGGAGATCCTTCCATTTTCTGGTGTCTTCTTCTATTTCGTTCTTCAAAGTCTTAAAGTTCTTGTCATATAGATCTTTCACTTCCTTGGTCAGGGTTACCCCAAGATATTTTATGCTCTTTGTGGCTATCATGAAAGGTGATGCTTCTCTGATTTCCCTCTCTGTTTCCTTATCCTTACTGTATAGGAAGGCAACTGATTTTTTCGAGTTGATCTTGTATCCTGCCACATTACTGAAGGTGTTTATCAGCTGTAGGAGTTCTTTGGTAGAGTTTTTGGGGTCGCTTATGTATACTATCATATCATCTGCAAATAACGAAAGCTTAACTTCTTCCTTTCCAATTCGAATCCCCTTGATCCCCTTATGTTGTCTTATTGCTATTGCTAGAACTTCAAGCACTATATTGAAAAGGTATGGTGAGAGAGGACAACCTTGTCTTGTTCCTGATTTTAGTGGGATGGCTTGAGTTTTTCTCCGTTTAATTTAATGGTAGCTGTTGGCTTGCTGTACATAGCTTTTAAATAATAATAATAATAATAATAATAATAATATTCTCCCTTATCATTGTTTCTTTAAATATATAGGGTCTTGGCTACATTATCTGTACCACTGATAAATTCTATCTCATGGAATATACTTTTAGTATTTGTTTACTCTCTAAAATCCATGCAATGTTGTATCAGTGGGTATATCTTCATTCCATTTCTTTTGTTTACTTGGATCACAGGTGAGTGAGATTGATGAATATTCTTCTCTTCTATAGGATCTGCATCCCTAGTATGAGTCCCATAAAATCTAGACAGTAGAATGAAGCTATTATATGTATATCAGCTCAATCTATCCACTGGCTATGACTTAAGTAATGTAGAAACAAAGGTCTGTTTGTCAAGTTCTAGAATACTGAAAATTTTACAGTAGAGTCAACAAAAAAAAATGTTTGACTCATAAATGTGCAGGAAATTTATATCATTCAGCTCTAAAAGGGATACACGCATCACATCCTCTTTCCCAGGTTCAGAGATCTTCAGAAAAGTAGTAAAAAAGACACTAAGAGCCAGAGATTTTTGATATTTTCAAAGAAACAGAGTCTTCTGGATACAACAAGGCAGTTGAAATTAATGCATAGAGGTGGTTAAAATATGCACAGAATTTTTAAAAACTCAAACTGTTGTAGGATGTCCTTCTGTCCATGTGTTGCCTTCATTTGTTAATAAATAAAGTGCCTTGGCCTAAGTGATAGGGCAGAACTTTGTTAGGTGAAGACTGAACTGAATGCTGAGAGGAAGAAAGCAGAGTCAGAGAGATGCCATGGACCTGCCACCAGAGATAGACATGTTGAGACTTTGCTGGTAGGTCAAGGCCTCATAGCGATATACAGATTAATAGAAATGGGTTGAACTAATATGTAAGAGTTAGCCAATAAGAAGTTAGAGCTAATGGGCCAAGCAGTGATTTAATTAATAAAGTTTTCTGTGTGGTTATTTCAGGGTAAAGTTAGCTAGGATGCTTGGATGAACAAACAGCCTGGCTCTCCTTGCAATATCAAACCAGAAAAAAAAAATTTCAAGTATAGCAGGTAGGTATGGAATCTTATAACTATCTGAGAAAGTTTTGGTATTTGAAAGATGATGGGAGAGAGATAATAAATTTTATACAATGTCGTAACAGCTATTTGAACAGCTACACTCCAGGAAAAGCACCACTCCAAAAAGTTATTGGACATCACAAACTATATTTTATACATAAAAGATTAAAATGAAATTATAAATTTCCATTGGTATGGATCTTGGTCTATTAATATAAATTTTAGGCGAGTTTTGTTTTATGTATATTTCTGCTCTTGATTGAGGTATTGTTTTGTGCAACTAATTTAAAAATGTAATATATAATTAAGAAATATAGGGTAATAATGAGTCATCTGTAATAATCAAGCTTTTAGTCATGTTAGTTATGTTTTATAGATGTATGGAGATGATATTCAGATGGGTAGATATTCTTCAGATCTTTCAAAAGCTACAGAATTTAAAATATATTAACAACTTAGGGCTTTTCATGACATGAGACACATCTGATTCTGACAGCACAAATCTAGGTTAAGATGATGATGGAACTCAAAAAGTATCTTCATGGATAGCCATCTGGGCAAGAAACTGCTCTTGCCTGAACTGTTTGACCAGACTTGGAGGACCCACAAAAAATTGACTACTGAAGTGGCCTAAAGAAGGTAAGACAATTTCGGGGGTTCTTGTTTTATAAAAGATTCATTCAAAAATGTTTGGTGTATTTAGGGGAATGTAGGACAATATGATAAAAAGACAATTATTAATCTCAGATTTTTTGCATTGGCATAGATTGTGGTGTATGGGCAAAAAAATCAAAGTCAATTTGTTACACTTTATATTCATTTTTACTCTTGTTTAAATGACTTTTGTATATTGATACATATTTAAGGTTATTTTGTTACAGTCTGTATAGGTGTTTCCAATCTTTTTTAAAGGATTTTATATATTGATACCAATTTAAGTTTATTTTTGTTACAACATATTGTATATATGTTTTGTTTAAAGTATTGTTGCTATTGTAATTCATTTAAAAATATAAGGGAAAATTCTAGCTTTTGAAAACTATTATTATGATTAGGATAATCAAGAAACACAGGTTAGTAGTCATCTATAACAATCAAATATGTAGATATGCTGGGTATGTTTTCCAGATCATATAGATCTATCTTTTAGATGGATGGTCTTCAAACATTTCAAAGACATATAGAATATGACATTTAAAATATTTTGTTAATTTAAAGATTTTTAAGGCAATGAGAAACATTTGCTCCTGGCTGCACCAATTTATTTTAATGATGGCAGACATTAAAAACTCTCCTTATGGTGTTTGGTTTTACTGTGGCAAAGTTGAACACTGGACAAAGAAACTTCTCTTGATTTAGACTGTTGACAATGTTCTGTGCGTGCTGGACATGCAGGCCACACAGGAAAAAAAGACTGTTGAACTTTGCCAAAACAAGACAGGTGAGTTCTTCAGTCCTGCTTTATAGAAGTAACTGTCATATATTTGACAGATATCAATAAAAGTGACTGATGAGTTTTGCCAGAACAAAGCATCACAGTCTTTCAAAATTCATGCTTTATGGTAGAATTTGCCCGACATACTGTAGAGCAGCCCAGGACAAAGAGTAGTGAACTTCACCAAGTCAAAGAGTACAGTCCTTCAAAATTCATGTAATGCAGAAGAAACTGTCATAAATTCTGCAGGACACAGAGGAAAGTGACTAACAAACGCCAAATGTAGGCAGGACAGTCTTTCAAATTTCCAGCGTTATTGAAAATCCTACAAGATAGTATGGGCCTATAGGCTGAAGATGGAAGCTCCAACATTGAAAAGTAACTTTGGGTGATTGTCCAGGCAGTCAGACATCTCTGTCAAATTTAGAGTGTTTGAAAGTTGTTTGCAAATGCACTTCTGTTTACTCAAATGATATTTTCCTTCTGGAGAATTTGATGTATTTGGAAGACTAGATAATTATAGTGGCAGATTTCCTTAGTTATGATAGAAAGCAAAATAGGTATAAAACTTCAGATTTAATAAGATAGAATAAATAATGGTGTGTTATCTTTAAATTTGCCAGACACAAATGAAGTCAAAATTTTTATATGGCAAATATCATCTTTACTTGATATTTGTTCTTATTGTTTACAGTCTTATTATATTAAAGTTAAAAACTTTCATTTATTTGTTTAGACAAGAGGGGGAAATATTGTAGACTATTATTTAAAGTTGTTACTTTTGTTTCTGCTGCATTTTTAACCCTGTGAAGCAGAGCTACTGTGCCAATCTAAAACACCTGATAGTCCTAACAAAGAGATGAAATTTCAATAGCAAGACAGAAGCAAGAATAAGTGGAGTGGACAGAAAAAGTGTATAATCATAAAGAGAAATGAAGAAAAAGAGGATCAACATAACAAGGAAAAACAAAATCATAGGCTGGCACTCAGTCACCCAGACAATAATGGAGTAAAAAGGAAAAATAGGTATATAGAAAAGAGAAAGATAAAATCCCAGAAGACAAATGTAGTCAGGATAATTTAAGTTAAAGAAATTTTGCAAGAAAAATGTCAAGCTGAGGCAGGGCATTCATAACTAATAATAAGCCCCTGCAAGTGATTTATTTAAGGGCTGGGTAATGGGCCCCCCAAAAGGTTAAAAGAATAAAATATCACACAACAATTATGAGGCTTTGATGAAGTTTTATCATAGATTGTCTGTCTGTTACCTTCACTAAGTAACTACAAGATAATTTAATTAGTTTATTTATCTTGAATTACATGGTAAAATTAGAAACTTTTTCAATAGCTTATATTGATCAGTAGCTTATATTGTGGAAGATAATGTTGAAAGTTTTATCTTTTATAAATTCAAGTTTGGACCAGAAGGCAGTGAATTAATGACTATAAACCACATTGAAATGGCAATGAAAATATCTCTTGCTATCTGCTGAAGAACAGTTATGAGAGTTTCATATTCCTCAAAAAATAAAAAAAAAGACAAGAGTAAATATCCCTCTAAGGAAAAATTTCACATTCAACATAAATACATCATTGCAGAATGCTGGGTGATTTTTACTATATACCAAAATAGCAATATAAGTTCTCAATTTCTTTTATTATCACTATTTTATTGAAAATAGATTCTTCTCTCATATAAAACATTCTCATGCAGAGTTTCTCCTCAATCCACTCCTCATAGCAACCCCATCCGTGATTCTCCTTCTACCATGTACAGTCCTCCTTCATATCCCTTTAGAAGAGAGCATGCCTCCAAGAGACAACAACCAACCACAAAAGCAAAATACAATAAGCCAAGCAAAATCCCTCAAACCAAAGCTAGACAAGGCAACCCAGCAGGAGGAAAAGAGTCACAAGTACAGACAGAAACACCAAGGACATGTTTTCCCACAATTAGGTCTCCTAGGAAATCACCAATTAACAAACAGCCATAGCATATACACAAAGGATCTGGTATAGAGACCTACAGGCTTTTTGTTGGTTTCTTCAGTCTCCATGAGTCATCAGCTTAGTTGATTCTTTGTGCCTTTTTCTCCTGGTATCTTCTGCTCACTCTTACTCCTATATTTTTTACGCCCCTCTTCCTCAAGATTCCCCTTACTCTAAATGGAGGGACACAGTGGGAAAATCCAGTATAAACTGTCTCTCTGAATAATGTCTGGCTGTTGATCTTTGTATCTGCTCCAATCTGTTGTCATAAGAAGCCTCTCTAAAGACAACCAGAGAAGGCAATAAATATATCAAACTTTCATTAGAAATAATTTCATTGATTTATTTTTGTCCAGTCATATTTGTTCCTTGCCTAGGTCATTGGATTGTCCAATCTCAAGTTCTTGCCCATCCACACCATATAGAACACCAGCTTTCCCTCAAGGTGTGGGCCTCAAGTTAAACCAGATATGTTTTTGGCTACTGCCACAAGTAACATGCAACTATAGCCCCAGTACATCCTTCAGGACAGACAGATTATAAAAGGTTTTGTGGCTGGCATGTTCACTTGTTTTATCTTTCCATAGGATGCAGAGTACATTTCCTCACCAAAGAGATTAAAATTGAGAAGTGCAGTCACCATGCAGGCAGAGGTTTGATCTTTCTACTTTCAAGAAGCTGTGTAGATTGTGTCTTCAGGAGGGGATCCCACTGTCAGCTTTCAGAGAACAAACTTCTATCCTAGCATTAGCCATCTTGTTATGGATCTCTATGGAATGCCCCCTCCCCCCCTGAAAAAAAAAAACTCAGCCAAGTATAAACCAGAGTTGCTGCTGGTACCCTTGTCTGGGTTTAAGATATGGTCAGTTCTGAATCTGTATCCCCCATTATTTGGCTTCTTCATTAGGATGACATATATATATTTCAGGAATTTCCCCTATCTTCATCAAATTCCCCCCATTTTCAGACAACTCTCTCTTTACTCTTTCCCTCCAACCCATCCTCATCCATAATCTGATTCCTTCAGCCCTGGTACTGTCACTGCCATCCCTCAGTCCATCCATAAAATCCATTCTGTTTCCCTCCCTCAACAGATTTATAGTTTCTCTCTCTAGTCTCCTCTTTAATCCCTCCTAGTATGCAATCTGTAGCTTGGTAATCATTTACTCAGCAGTTAATACCCATGAATAAGTGAATACAGGACATATTTATCTTTCTGGTTCTGGGTTGCCTCTTTCAAGATGATTACAGCTGAGTAATAGTCCATTGTGTAAACGTACCAAGTTTACATTATCCTTTCTTAAGTTGAGGAACATCTCATTTGTTTCCAGCTTCTGACTTTTATGAATAAAGCTATTATAAACATAGTTGAGAATGTGTTCTTGTGGTAGGATGACATGTCTTTTGGATATATGCTCAAGTATGTTTTGACATAGATCAATTTTCAATTTTTTGATGAACTATCATATATTTATTTCTATAATAACCAAAAAAGTTTGTACTTTTACCAGCAATTGAAGCGTGTTCCCTTTGTTCCACAACCAGACCACAATGAGCTGTTACTTAGGCTACTGACGTTAGCCATTCTGATATATATAAGATGGAAGCTCAGTCATTTTGATTTTCATTTCACCAATGGCTAAGGATGTTAAAAATTTCTTTAAGTGTTTTTCAGGCATTTCAGTTTTCTATATTGAGAATTATCTGCTTAGAACTGTGCCCATTTTGTAACTGGATTATGTGTTTGCTTTTTGATATGCATTTTCTTGTGTTCTTTATGTATTTTGGATGTAAGTCAAATATTGAATGTGAAGTTTGTAAAAATATTTTCCTCCGTGGGTGGGTGCACCCCTTGTGGTCCTGACTTCTTTGCTCATATTCTCCCTCCTTCTGCTCCTCATTGGGACCTTGGGAGCTCAGTCCGGTGCTCCAGTGTTGGTCTCTGTCTCTATCTCCATCCATCGCCAGATGAAGGTTCTATGGTGATATGCAAGATATTTTCAACTGATGGTGTCCAGAAACTTTTCTTTTTCATGAGACTCCCTTTAGTAATTAGTGACTGTGCTAATGGTGTTCTGTACATAAAGTCATATCCTGTGCCATTTAAAGAAAAAAAAGAAAACTAGTTCTATCAGGTTAAGTATATTTGCCTTTCTGGTTTTCTTTTTTCCAAGTCAGTGTCTCTTTCTGGAAGTAGATGTCCTGGAACTAGATTTGTAGACCAGGTTGACTTAAAAAATCACAGAAATGTGACTGCCTCTGCCTTCCAAGTGCTGGGATTAAAGGTGTGCCCTCCACTGAACAACCTAGATTCATTTGGTTTTATGTTGAAGTCTTTGATCCATTTGGACTTGAACTTTTACAGTATGAGAAACATGGATATAGCTGCATTCTTATACTATTCCAAGCTAAAATTGTGCATCTCATAGTTCTCATTTTTAAGTTTCTCTAATAAAATCTACTAGTGAGCATTTATATAATTTTTCACAAATGTTAAAATGATAAATCTGATCATCACTATTACTTGTTTATATAGTATTCAAATATTTTTCCTTCTTCTTTCAAATATAATAGCTTTGCCCACTTTTGATCACATATATCCTATGGCAAGGATCATGTTATTATTCTTCAGAAAAGACACTTGGAAAGTCCTGTTAAGTAGGTACTGACCTCTTCTATTATCATCCAGACTCTTATCATAGCACAGCAGATATTGAGTGATCTTGTTAAATAATGTCATACTTTATTACAGTCTCATTTTACCCTCTCTAATTGTTATCTAACATGACCCCAAATTTACTGTGTTTGAAAGAAAAAGTATATTATCTTTTTATAGCACACTTTTTAAATACTATTAGTCATAATATTTAGAATATTGTGAATCCTTTTTGTAGAAGTTTACTCATAAAATACCATTAGCAATACTTTCTTCAGATCTTTCAATCAAAAATGTATACAAAACAGCTATAAAAGCTACTTGTCAAAATCTCCTAACTTAGGATATTGAGGAAGAAAGGCTTTACGTTTGAAGAAAGGCTTTAAGTGTTTTCCAAGCTAGTATGGGGTACACTGTGGGCCATGTATAAAATAAAAGAAAACACAGTGAAATAATTTTATGGAGAAAAACTATTACATTATAGTCAAAATTCATAGGGTAATTTTCCTAATTCTTATATGCTTGTTCATCTCTCAAAGAACACCATTTAACATCATAAAAATAGTCATTTGCTTCTGTAGTTTACTAAAATAGTTTCCATTTATATTTTCATGACACTTAAAACTAAAAGTTTACAGATGTTTCATGTAATTTTTTTCTTCTTAACTACACATACATACACAAAAACTAACTTAACTATTTAATTTGTTTTTTCACTAGAAAAAATGCTATTTTATTTTGTCATTTTTCATTTTAAGGCTTCATGGTCAAGGTATTGTCTGAGTTATAGAAAATGCCCAAGATGTTATTCATTAAGTAAATCAGCAAAGAAAAAATTCACTGCATTCAAATTATTTTTTCAGCATCTAAGAATGTAGTTTCTCTAAGTAAAAGAATTTGAAATAGAATATTATGTTAAGCATAAATTTCAACATGTAGTTAGAAATGTAGAGAGAATTTGATAAGATATATTTTCTGTAATCTTTATTTGACAATTTTTGACAAATGTCATTTTGAATTTGTAGATCTTAAATTTTTAATGTTTTATTAATATTGTTCAGATAATATTTAGAGCAAATGTCAATTATTAGTAGTGTCACTACAGTGATCTTGGTACAATATCATTTGTAAAATGTATCAAACAAATCAAGAGTATGTCATAATCATTTTGTACCTTACATACCAGTACAAAAAAAAGGCCGGGCGGTGGTGGTGCATGCCTTTAATCCCAGCACTCGGGAGGCAGAGGCAGGCAGATCTTTGTGAGTTCAAGGCCAGCCTGGTCTACAAGAGCTAGTTCCAGGACAGGAGAAACCCTGTCTCGAAAATAATAATAATAATAAAAGGCATGCATAGTTTACAGCTTCTAACTCAAATAATAAAAGTTGTTATGTGGCCTCAATCATCTGATATTTGTTTCAAACATTTGATATCTGAATCTAGTTTTTCAAACTAATAAACATTTTTTTTAATTTTTGCAGTAAGATCTTAGATTTTAACATTGAATCTGGTCCGTTGTTGTTAGATGACTCTCATTGAAACAATCAAAGAGAAAAGAAGATAGCCAAATAAACTATCCTCAGAAAAGTTCAGAGTGGATTCATCATAATTAAGTCATATAAGCCTGGAATGATAGAAAACATCAATACAAACAACGTATGAAAAAATATGAAAGGAGTCACAGTAGCTTCCTAAATATCTGAGATAAAATTAGACAGAGTTCATTTGAATAATTCACTTGCAAAAGCTACATCATCACCCTCCCATATATCCCAAGTCAAAGAGATTGTCAGATGAGGGACACATATCAGAAAATATTGCACCCAGGCAAAAGAAGGTTCTCATAAATCCATTATTCAGCATTTGAACAAAACAATAAAATTATGACCTTGTAATATAAAACTGATGATGCAGCAATAGTCAAAGACATGGTGCAGAAAAAATACAGAAAGGAAATAAATTAACTAGTATACAAAGTCCCAAAGCCTTCTAGCCGAAAAATGCTAATATTTTGGAGCATAACAATAAAAACCAGGAAGGTTTATGTACTTTGCTTTTTCTTTTGTATTTTCTTTGAGAGTTAATCAAAATTCCAAACCAAAAAACATTAAAGTAAAAGATGTTGAGACTATTAAGTGTTCATAGAAGTCTGAGACACAGACATCAGTGGTACACTGAAGGGAAGACCCAGACCAAGTCTTCAATACTGACTTAGTGCTCATATACTTCATCAAACCTCATATCTGGATTTTGCCAGATGTGATATACTGATAAATGTTACATTATTAGTACCAAACTGTGGAGGCAGTGAATGTAATACTTCATTTTAGTTCATAAAATTCTACTTCTTTTTTTTACTAAACTAAGAAGAAAGTATGTGAAAAGGAATTTATAAAGAAATTATGTTTCCAGAAATAATATAAGTTCAATATTGTAAATATTTGTTGTATTTACTTACTGTATGTTTTACAAACAAAATCCACAATAAAGTCTGTTTTTTTGTCTTGTTTCTTTTCTTTCATGTGATAATCCATCAAAATCTCTCTCTCTCTCTCTCCCTCCCTCCCTCTTTCTCTTACAAACACATATATAAACTCCTATTTTTGCTTGTCAGTTATTTGGAGGCAGGGACTTACTCTATAAACTAGGGTGCTTGCAAACTCATTACATAACCCATGCTTACCTTAAATCCATGGCAATCTTTGTAGCTCAGCCTCCCAAATGCTAGATTACAATTGTATCTTAAAACACCTAGTTGCCTTTACAAAACTTTTCTTGTTTATTTCCTGCAATTTAGCCTAAAATACAGCTTAATATTTTCTCCTGTATAATTCTTCTCCTCTTTGTGCTGAGATCTTTATCAAATAACTCCAGTAAATATCTTTAATTGTGTCAATTTTTCCCTGTAATGGCTTTCTAATCTCTTTACAGCAAAGAGAATATATTCTTCTATAAAAGAAGAATAGAGAAAGTTAAACTGTCAGGAAATAACAAAAACAATAAGAATTTAGATCATATTAATTTTGGAATCAACTCAGCATACAACCTAGCAAGAAATTTAGTTAGAAGGAAAATCAATTTAGAAAATGCTCCTATCAGGTTGAATTGTAGTTAGACTTGTGGGACATTTTCTTAGCTACTGATTGCTGGAAAATTACCTAGGCAATTTTGTTCGGTGGTCCTGGTATGCAAAGGAAAGCAAGATGAACAAGCAAGGGATAGCCAGTGTTCCTCTATTGCTTCTGCTTTCATGACTGCCTCCAGGTTTCTACTTTGAATTTCTACCTTGGCTTCTGAAGATGATGAACTGTAAACAGTAAAGTGAAAAACACCATTTTTCTCCAAGTTGTTTTTTTTTTATTAATTTTTACTGATCTCTACAGTTTTCTCTGCTCCCCTCTCTTCCTCTCTCCTCCCCTTCAACCCTCTTCCAAGTTGCTTTTGATTGTTATTTAAAGAACTAGAAACATATCTAGAACACATATTAATTGAAGCTGTCTTCTCATATTGAGAGCATTTGGTACAGTAGTAAGTTTTGATATTTGCTCCACCCTACATGTCAGAGTCTGTGGTGATTTGAATGAGAATTGTAACCATGGCCTCATATATTTAAATGTTTGGTTCACAGTTGGTAGAGCAGTTCAGAAGGGATTTAGAGTTGTGGCCTGATTGGAGGAATTATGTCACTGGGGGTGGGATTTGAAGTTTTCAGAACACCATGATATTTAGAATTAGAGTTTCTGCCTGATGGTTGTAGATCAGGATGTAATTTCTCAGCTACTGCATCAGGACCATGCATTCATCTCTGTTCCCATGATCCCCAAGATATTGTTCAGGGACTCTATCTCTAAAACTGAAAGTCACAAATAAAACTATTTTTCTTTAAACTTCCTGGGCATATTATAGCTAAGACAACTTTTCACCTGTTTACTTAAATGTAATTATATCCAGTGATACTTGTAATATGAGAAACCTGGAACTGTTTGATGTACCTTTCTCAGACTTACACAATCTAGTTGAAAGTTGTTGTGTGATTGACACAGGATAGATACATAGTTAATTTGCCTATAACTGAGAGTTTCTCATGCAGTAGAGTTATTTGATTTTTATAGTAATTTTTATATATTTGGTCTGTATAAACAATATTAATTATTATCACATGATATTATATTGTTATAGCATTAATATTTCATAAATATAACTTAATAAGGAAACAAGCTTTCTTAATCAGTAGAGTAGACTATTCTCTTACCTCATCACTTGTGAACAGAAGTATAGTTTTGTTTAAAACAACTAATAGTAAATTTGTTACATTTCAGTACAATATATTGTAAGATAAATTATATATTGACTCCTTTGCTCAAATAAGGTCTCCTCCATGTCTTTGAGAGAACTATGGGAACACATCTCATTGTTTTGCTGTAGATCTCTACATTTGCTTCCATCAGTTCCTGGATGAAGGTTTTATGATGATACTTAGGGTGGTCATCAATCTGATTATAGGTGAAATCCGGTTTTTAAGCATCTTTTCCACTATTATTAAAAGTCTTATTTGGAGACACCCATATGGATTCATGAGGTCCCTTATCCCCTGATATGTTCCAAACCCCATAGTTATTCCATCTATCAAGATATCTCTTTCCTTTCTCTCCCTTTCTTTCCTTCCTCAACTCAAACATCCCATTTATTCATGATCGCTTTTCCCCTCCCTTTCATCTACCTGTGCTGCTCCCAAATTACTCAGGAGAATTTTTTGCATCCCTTTCCCAAGGGCATCCATTCATTTATGTTTTTATAAAGTTTTTGGCTATTATGAATAATTCTAATGCAAAGATAGTTGAGCAAATATTCTTATGATATGGTATGCATGTCATATTGCTCTAGCTAGCACTTCAAGTACTATATTGATAGAGATGGATAGAGCAACCAGCCATATCTTATCACTGATTTTAGTGGATTTTTTGAGTTTCTTTCCATTTAATTAGATAGTAGCTGTCAGTTTGCTAAAAGTTGCATTTGTTGTGTTTAAATATGTTTATTATATGCCTAATTTCTCTAAGAACTTTATCATGAAGGGGTTATGAATTATGTTGAAGGCTTTCTCATTATCCAATGTGATGATCATGGGATTTTTTCTTTCAGTTTGTTTATATGGTGGATCACATTGACAGAATATATGATAAAACATCCCTGAATCTCTGGTATGAATCCTATTTGAAAATCATGGATGATTTTTTAGAATGCATTCTTGGATTTAGTTTGACAGTATTTTATGATTATTGCATCCATGTTCATGAGGG
The DNA here is from genome assembly GCF_014885135.2 of Alexandromys fortis. Lineage (NCBI taxonomy): Eukaryota > Metazoa > Chordata > Mammalia > Rodentia > Cricetidae > Alexandromys > Alexandromys fortis. Next base: position 350,119 of record NW_026068246.1, read on the forward strand.
AAATTGGTTTGTAATTCTCTTACTTTGTTGTGTCTTTGCATGGTTTTGGTGTCTGGGTGACTGCAGCCTCATAAAAACTGTTTGGCAATTTTCCTTTTTGATGTGGGATTCCCCTCTGTATGTTGTGAATGTGTTTTGTTTCTGTTGGTTTAATTGATGGAGCTGATTTGTCCTACAGACATGGCAGATTAGAGTAAGATGGGAATTCGAAGCAGAGATTCAGGAGAAAGTAAGTGAAATGAGGGAGATGCCATGTAGCTGGCAAAGTAAAGAGATGCCAGAAGAAACCTAACTGGTAGGCCATAGCTGCTCTTGATAAAAAATGGATTAATTGAAGATATAAGAGTTAGTTAACAAAACGCCTGAGCTAATAGTCAAGTAGTATTATAATTGGTACAATGTCTGTGTGGTTATTTTGGGTCTGGGCTTCTGGGAAATGAACCAGCAGCCTCCATTTATAAGATGGGCACCAACACATGGGCCAAATACATCCACATAAGGCCTGGGAGAGCTTGGAAAGGAATTTTAGACACAAAAGAAAAGGTGTAAACAAAGGTTTTTTGTAGCAACATCTTTTTGGGTGATCTCTGCTAGAAGCAAAAAGAGGTGCATTTCTTTTAAGAGAATGCTTTCTGACACAGCAGTAGCATCAAAAAATTGTGCAACCTATAAGAAAGTTTCCTGGTTCATGGTATTTGCATGAATAGCTCTATATCTTTCAGGAGGCTGAACTTTTAAATGGGGTTTGTGAGCAGCATTCTACAAATTACTTAATGGTGACATAGAACCACTGCACCACTGGAGCTGGGGCAATATGAATAGCTCTCATGTGTCTGCAATGTTGGACTGAGTGGAGCCATCAGGAGGTTGACAGAGTTGCTCCTCGTCATACCTGTTGTGCATTTTTTAAAAGTACTTCTGGTCAAAAAATAATTGCATATATATATGCAATAAAGATAAATTCAGATGTAAAGTACTCTATATATGTCACAGTGTTGGAAAAATGTATGTAGACTTGGGAAAAAGAGTATAGACAATTATAATACCAAAGACTACAGGCAGTTATAAATTAAAGGAGTAAAGATGATAAAATAAGTATTAAAGTTTAAAATGTAAGAGTAAAAAATAAACCACATAAAGATGGAATATATACAGAGTCTTGATAATCTATATTATTGTGTTTTCTTTGAATTTCTTGACTGTGAATGAGATAAGTACAGAGAGATATTTGATTCTGAGGGCTACTAAGCTAAACCAACATATTATAAAAATACCTTGACTTCAAAATTTCGGTCTAAGGATATGTTGCTTTGGAAAAGAGGTTCTATTTTTGTTTCCACAGAGGATGCGAACTTATGGATTTTTTTCCAAACTAATATGCTTTAATGGAATAAGACCCTCCAAAAGTCCTCCATTGATCCAAAAAACATTTCACCCAAAATCCATCAGGAAGCAGTTTGGAGAGAACTACACATAAATTCCCAAATATTATTTATAAATCTTTGTTTACATTTAAAAGGGGGTAAGATATAAAGATGAATACTTTGCATTGGTATGTATCTTGGTCCATCTAGGCAAATATAAGATCAACTTTGTTATATGTACATTTCTGCTCTTGATTAAAGTATTGTGTTTCTGTGGCTCATTAAAATGTAATGTATAATTAAGAAATACTGGTTAATAGATGTTCATTTATAATAGGCATGCTTGTAGTCATATTAGTTAGGGTTTTTTTTAGATGTACAGATGTATTTCAGATATATAGGTATTTGCTGGGAGCACAGCAGCATTAAATATTTGGGACAGGATTGAGGAATCAAAAAAGAGGATTAAATCATTCAATAGATTGACGTAGATTAAGTAAAGCTGTGCAAGCAAGAGTGACAAACCCCGAAGGTAGACCTATATTTATTGAATCTTTAGCATTTGAAAATTCCAAGTTATAATATAAGAAGGTACTTGGGACTTTAAAAGTCTCATCAGCACCAATAGATGAATAGATGTTGCATACAACAAATGTTTGAAATATTTGATTATAGTACTGATGCTTGGTTAGGAGAAGTGATTTCCAATGGTATGAGGAGACTCCAAAATGCCAAATGATTCATAGTGGTAAAATAAGGCATCTCAGTATGGACTGTACACAAGGAATTCCTAGGAATAATATCTTTTCTAGGAATGGCAAAAATAGGACAATTCAGGCTTCTGGTATTTGTATGAGGTATGGCAAAGGCTGATATTGTACCAATGAATTTAGGTTGATAAAAGACAGAGAAGGCAACCCAATATCATTGTGAAACTCCTTGAGACCATCTTGCAGGCTCCCGTATCAAACAAGGACCAGTCATTCCTAGTCACTGTGAAGAACATGGCTCACCAGAAAAATTAAAAAGTCCAGTGTCTACTGTAAAAACCTATAATATTCTGGGTGATGTAGTAAACATGGAAGATCAACCAAAAACTCCAGTAGAAAGTACAAAATGTATATTTTTGCAGACATCTATAAATGATCAAACACCAAAGCTAAGAGTGCATATAAATGACATTTCAATTGAGGGATTACCAGAAATGGGTACAGATGTATCATTACCCCCAGAAACTTGGTATCCACAATGGTTTCTTTAGGAGGCAGATATTTACTTCCTAGGCATTGCACCCCTATCTCAAGTAAAACAAAACTCGAGGTGGGTTGAATGCATAGGACCAGAAGAACAGAAAGGAAGGCTGAGGCCATATGTAGCTAATATTGTAGGGATTTTGGGGGGTCATAACCTGCTTCTAAATGGGATATCCAGGTTAATATTTCTGCAGTCTCAAAAATTCATGTTTCTGGGAAGGATATTATAAGATATTATAAAAAAAAAGGTCATCAGTCTTTCTGGCTGTACAAGAACATAAAGCAACTAGCAAAACTTCAGAGGTACTAATGGCCTTGCCATTAATACGGTTAACTGAGAAAGTCATTGGGTTAAGCATTGGCCTTCAACAGAAAACAAACCTCAGGATTTAGAACAGCTGGTATAAGAGCAACTGCATGCTTGCCATATTGAAGAATCAATCAGCCCTTAGAATTCTCCTGCATTTGTTGTTAAACAGATCTGGAAAATGAAGAATGGTGAAGATATAAAAACTGTCAATAAGGTTATTCAACCTTTGAGTCCTCTACAATCTGGATACCCTCTGCTTTCTCAATTACCAAAAGGCTGTACTCTTATAATTTTTGATTTGCAAGATTGTTTGTTCACTATAACATTACAAAGAAAGGACAGAGAAAGTTTTGCCTTTACTCTGCCTACTTATAATAACTCTCAGCCTACTAGGAGATATCAGTGGACCATCCTCTCACAAGCAATGTGTAATAACCCCAATCTGCCAATATTTTCTAATTAAGCCCTTGGAAATAATACACTAGCAATTTCCCAAGTCTATCATTTACCATTACATGGATGATTATTTTTTTAACCTGACTCAAATGCAGAAATTTCCTAAGTCTCTAATTTACCATGAATTTTTTAACCTTACTCAAATGCAGATAATTAGAAAGAATGGTTGAAGAAGTAAAAAAAAAAAATCCCTTGGAAATAATACACAAGCAATTTCCTAAGTTTGTTGTGGGAGGTCCTTCCGCTCCTCCAGCCAATAGCCACTGAGATACCAGCCCATTGGGGTGTGGTCTCTCTCTTTAAAAAAGCGGTGTCTTCACTCCTTGCTCTCTCTTACTCTTACTTCCTGCTCCGCTTCTGGTGACTAGACTCTTTCCTGATTGATCTGTAAGTTTTTTCCGCTTTAAATAAATAGCACCTTATTAATCATAATTCCAAACTGCTGTAGGATTGTTTGTGACTTACTCCTTCACCTGGCACCCAACATTTGGTTTTAGGACCTCTTCTTCCCCCTGCTCGGCTGCCGGCCGCGAGCTCGGCTTGGCACAAGCCCTCCCTTCTTCAGCCGCAGCCTGTGCTTTGTGGCTTGTGCCTTGCAGCCTGTGCCTTGTGCGTGGAGACAACAGTTTAATATAAATTATCATTCACTGGCTTTTTTTTTTTTTTGCTGCAGTACTTTATATTTTTCTTTTAGACACCTCAGATTGACTTCAAGTCCCCACATACCCTATTGTTTGCCTCCCCATGTAGACTTAAACTCCACACACCCCCTTGTCTCTGCCAGCATGGTTTGTTCTTTTCTGAGTCGTTTTCAAATCTCCCTTGCAAGCGCAGCTCTTAAGCGGTGCGAACCAGAGCATGTGGTTGCCGGTTGCCGAAAGCTGAAACCCCTAGGGGTGATTCTGTCATGTGGAGGCATACACAGCTTCTGGGTTACTCTTCTCTACCCCCGGATTA
>NW_026068246.1:355188-356568 GCF_014885135.2 Alexandromys fortis
AGAATTAGGCAGGGACAGAGAGAACCCTTTATTGACTTTTTGCAAAGATTAATTAAGGCTCTGGACATAGGGGTAACAGACCCAGAAGCTAGACGAATACTTCTTGAATCTCTAGCTTTTGAGAATGCAAACATAGAATGCAAAAAGATAATTGGGCCTTTAAAGTCTAGATCAGCACCTATGGATGAATGGATTCAGCATACGATGAATGTTGAGACGTTTAGCTATAATGATGAATCTTGGGTAGGAGAAGCAATATCCAAAGCAATGAGGAGACATCAAACTGCCAAGTGTTTTAATTGTGGTAAATTAGGTCATTTGCAAAGGGATTGCATGCAAAAAATTTCTAGGAATAATATCTCTTCTGGGAATGACAAAAATAGGAGACCTAGGCCTTCAGGTATATGTAGGAGATGCGGTAAAAGCCGACATTGGTCCAACGAATGCAGTTCAACAACAGACAGACAAGGCAACCTGATACCATTGGGAAACTCCTTGAGGGGCCTTTCACAGGCCCCCAAGCCAACAGTGGCCTAGTCATTCCCAGTCACAGTGGAGAATGTGCCTCACCAAGAAAATTAAAAGCTGCAATTTCTGCTGTAAAAAGTAATACTGGTCTAAATGATGAATTATGCATGGAGGATGAGTCAAAAAAAACCCAGTAGAACAGAGTAAACATATATTTTTGACAGACTTCTATTAACGATCAAAGACCAAAGCTAAGAGTCTGTATAAATGGCACTTTTATTGAAGGCTTATTAGACACAGGTGCAGATGTAAGTATCATTACTCCAGAATCTTGGCATCCAAATTGTCCTGTTCAAGATGTAGATGTTCAGTTTCTGGGAATTGGAACCCTATCACGTGTAAAACAAAGCACAAGGTGGGTTGAATGCATAGGGCCCGAAGGGCAAAAGGGAAGACTAAGGCCATATATAGCCAATATTGCAATAAATTTATGGGGCCGTGACCTGCTACAGCAATGGAATACCCAGGTTAACATTCCGGTAGTTCCAGGAACTCATAATTCTGGGAAAGATATGATGAGGTATTATGGAAAAAGGTCACCAGCCATTCAGGCTGTACAAGAACATACAGCAAATACCAAACCTTTAGAGGTACCAACAGCCCTACCTTTAAAATGGCTAACTGAGAAGCCAATATGGATCAAACAGTGGCCTCTAGCTGAAGATAAATTGCAGGCATTGGAACAGCTGGTACAAGAGCAACTAGATGCTCACCATATTGAAGAATCAACCAGCCCTTGGAATTCTCCTGTGTTTGTTGTAAAAAAGAAATCTGGTAAATGGAGAATGGTGACAGATTTAAGAGCTGTCAACAAGGTAATTCAACCTATGGGCCCACTACAATCTGGAATTC
>NW_026068246.1:363074-364283 GCF_014885135.2 Alexandromys fortis
ATTGAGGGTGGAGTATTTTGTGAGGCTTGAATGTCTCAGCTAGCCAGCTTGAAATAGTACTGAATAGCAACATATGAACCAGATGGGATTGTTGTTGTGGGCCTTCATCTTATTCCTCAAGAATCAAAGTTTACTCTAGGAAAATTAAATGTAGACCATGGAAAACTTGAACGTTTATATCAAAATGGAAAATTGAGTTTCAATAGTCATATATTCAAAGAAAGGTACTATAGGAAAGTAAAATTTTTGAAACAGAATTTTGATAACCTCAATCCCTAGATTTTATCTTCTTTTTGTCCCACACCATCTGGCTCTTGATATGAAACAGAAACTCTGAATTTTTCTTTTAACAGTATGCTTGAATTTGTAGAAGGTAAGACATCATCCAATTCCAAAGCCATCTTTGATTTTTAAGTGAGTCACAAATAGCATTACACTCAGAAGTAGAGAGATACGTATGTTTAGGTGGTGAAATTTTACCCTGTGGATGATATTTGTATCATAGTTTCTCTTTGCTTGGTGATTCTTTCTGAATATCTATCTTTTTATCTTTAGGCATCTAGATATTTAAGGTCTAATATAGATACCAATGATATTTATTTTTCTACAAAGACAAAAACAAAACCCTGCACAAACCCTTACAAGTTATCCTTACAACCTGTAGGACTGTCAACCTGTTGGATTGTCACCTCTGTGAATGAAGTGACATTTCTCTTTATTTAGAGGTTTCTCCTTTTCAAACAAAATCTTTGTTAATTTCAATGGTATCCATAGCTTTTCTTCTCCTGTGGAAGCAAGAGAAAACCCCTGCCCAATATATAATACATCTTCTGGTTTTTATTCTGAGGTCAAACATTATTGAGCTGATTTAATTCAAAAGTTTTGTATTATCAATTTTTATAGCTATTGTACCTTTCTCATTAGCATTAAGAAAATTCAAGGTTAATAAACCATTATTCAATCATTTCTGGGGATCTTTTTCATCCCTTTCTGTTTGTGTAACACCCTGCATAGTTCAATTTGATTTTTATATAACTGCCTGACATGTAGGATTGTGTGATACATTTGTAATATGCTTTATATTACAATAAACAAAATAAAACTACTTCAATATTTTTTGAAACATATGCTGGATCATTATCTGTTTTTATTTGTGCAGCTATGCCTATTATGATCATAACTTCTAGTAAATGTGTGATTATTGAATCA
>NW_026068246.1:365171-370151 GCF_014885135.2 Alexandromys fortis
TGAACATACATAAATAATGAAGTCAGTTCTGTATCATCTGGTATAGATTCAGCATTTTCAATAGGAAAAATATCTGTTTCTTCTTATTGCAGCTCTAGACCTATGTTGAGAGGTTCTTTATATCTTTGTACATTGATAATAGTATATAATACTGACTTTTAGACAAATCATAAGGGCTGTGCTCCATTTTACTTAAATCTTCTTATTTATAACCTGCATTTTCTGATTTACTTTCATCAGCATATAACATAGGACACCAGTTATTGGTGTATCTCATACTAGGTGAAGAAGAATCCAATTAGCTCTCTTTATAAGTCAAATTCTCTCACATTTGTGATAGTTGTTATTAATCCCCCCCCCCCTTAAAAATAGTACAAGCTCTTTGTCAGGGTTTACTATCTTACCAGAGTTTGGTAATTTCATCACTAGTAATAGTTACTATAATTTATCTTGGGTCTATTCTTGTTAAATGATGAATTCTTAAGTTTCCTTATATAATTAGTTCATAGACCTTTTCAATATAAGTTTCTAATTTCTTACTTGTTCTATGTGGTAAAAAGATCCATTCTAATATAATATCTTTCCTTTGAATTAAAATTCCTGTAGGGGACTATTTGGAGGGTAATATGACCAGAATACATTTATGATTTGAATATACACCATACACATATGTCTTCTGTAATTTCTCATCAATAAAGTCAATTCACTCTCAGCTTCATCTAATAATTACCTGGGACCATTTAAGATTTTGTCAACATCTAGAGTTTCATCCCAGTAGTGAGTAATAGATTGAAATGTCTTCTAGCAATATTTGAAAGCCATTAAAAATTTGCAATAAATTTTTACTTATTTGAAACTTTGTGTTCTGATTTTCTGTAAACATAATTTATAACCTAGATTAATAATAGAATATCGCCTTTGTATTTTTCAGGAACAAGTTTATTGGTACTAGCTTGTCTTTGAAATTTTGGTAGAATTATACATTGAAAACATCTGGCTCTAGGTTTCTTATTATTGGGAGATTTTAATGACATTCTATTTCTTTAGTGGTTATAGATCTATTTATATTGTTTGTCTAGTCTTGATTCAATGTTGGTAAGTCATAAATACTCTGAAATTTGTCCATTTCTTATAGGTTGTCTACTTTTATGGAGCACAGGTTTTTGAAGGTGACCTAATAATTTTCTGGATTTCCTTGGCTTCTGTTGTTATGCTTATATTTTGTTTCTGATTTATTAATTTGGATATTCTCTTTCTCTTTGCCTTTTTGTTAGTTTAGATAAGGATTTGTCTGTATTGTTGATTTTTATCAAAGAACCAACTCTTTGTTTCATTGTTTCTTTGTATTGTTCTCTGTTTCAATTTTACTGATTTAAGCACTGAGTTAGATTATATCTTATCATGTATTCCTCCTGGGTCAGTTTGCTTCTTTCTGTTATAGATATTTCAGTGTGTTGTTAAGTTGCTAGTGTGTGACTTCTTCACATTCTTTATATGGACACTTAATGCTCAGGTGAATTGTATCAGTGAGTGTACTCACCATGGCCTTGACCTCTTTGCTCATAGGTCTCTGCCTCTGTTTTCATCAGTTGCTAGATGAAGGTTTTATGGTGATATTTAAGATATTCATCAGTCTGAATACAGGGCAAGGACAGTTCAGGCACCCTCTTTACTATTGCTTAGGGTCTTAGGTTGGGTCATATTTGTGTATTCCTGGGAATTTCTCTAGTGCCAGGTTTCTTGCTATCCTCAAATGGCTCCCTCAATAAAAATATCTGTCTTTACTCTCATCTATGCCATTCTTCCATCTCAATGTCCTGTTCACTCAAGTTCTCCTTCCCAATCCCCCATCATGTCATCCTTCAACCATTCCTACTCCATACATGCCCATGCTCCCAATTTTTTTTAGGAAATCTTGTCTATTTTGCATTTCCAGGTATATCTCTGTATATTTTTCATAGAGTTCACCCTGTTACTAAGCTTCTCTATGATCATGAACTGTAGGCTCAATATCCTTTGCTTTGAAGCTAATATCCATTTTTAAGTGAGTACATACCATGTTCATCTTTCTTGGTCTGTGTTACCACACTCAGAATATTTTTATCTAGTTCCATCCATTTGCATGCAAATTTCAAGATGTTTTTGCTTTTACTAATGAGTTATACACTAATGTGTAAATGTGCCACATTCTCTTTATCCTTTCTTCATTTGAGGGGCATCTATGTTGTTTCCAGGCCCTGCCTATTAAAATGCTGCTATAAACATAGTTGAACAAATGTCATTGTAGTATGATTGAACATCTTTTGGGCATATGTGTAAGAGTGGTATTGATGGGTCCTGAGGTAGTTTGATTCTCAATTTTTTTAAGAAACAACCATACAGATTGCCAAACCAATTGTACAAGTCTGCATCCCCAGCAGCAATGGAGAAGCTTTTTATCTTAAACATTCTTACTGGTATAAGATTGTATCTCAGAATTGCATTTCCCTGATGGCTAAGGATGTTAAAGATTTCCTTAAGTGTCTTTTAGCAATTTGAGGGTCTACTATTGAGTGTTTTCTATTATGTTCTCCATTTTTTAATTGCGGTATTTGGAATTTTGATGCCTATTTTCTTGAGTTGTTTATATATTTTGGAGATCAATCCTCTATCTGAAGATGGGTTGTGGAAGATATTTTACCATTTTTTAGTGGGGTGATTTTTTTGTCTTATTGACTTTAACCTTTGCTTTACTGAAGCTTCTCAGTTTCAGGAGGTCCTATTTATTTATTGTTGATCTGAAAGTCTGTGCTACTAGTGTTGTATTTAGAAAGTGTTCTCTTGTACCAAAACATTGAAGGTTACTTACCATTTTCCTTTATGTCATTTTCAGTTTGGTCAGATTTATATCGAGGTCTTTAATCCATTTGGAGTTGAATTATATGAATTGGGATAGACATTCTTCTACATATTGACATTCAGTAATGCCAGCGCCATTTTTTGAAGATGTTTCTTTCTTCCATTGTATATTTTTAGCCTCTTTGTCAAAAACCAGGTGTTTTTATGTTTTTGGATTAATGTCAGGGTCTTCAATTTGATTCCATTTGTCAATCTTTCTTTTTTAATGTGAATACCAAGCTCTCTTATTACTGTATCTCTATAATGGACCTAGATGCCAGTGATAGTGATGCTTCAGAAAGTTCTTTTATTGTACCAGATAGTTTTGGCTATCCTGGGTTTTGTTTTGTTTTCCATATGAAGGTGAGTATTGTTTTTTACAAGGTCTTTGAAGAATTGTGTTGGAATTTTAATGTGGATTGCATTGAATCTAAAGATTGCTCTTGGTACAATTGCCATTTTTATTATATTGATTGTACCTATCCAAGAACATGGAAGATCTTTCCATTTACTGGCATCTTCTTCTATTTCTTTCTTCAAAGATTTAAAGTTCTTGTTGAACAGGTCTTTCACATTTTTGATTAGTGTTAAGCCAAAATATTTTATGTTATTTGTGGCTTCTGTGAAAGGTGATGCTTCTGTGATTTTTTTCTTAGTTTCTTTATCATATGTATATAGAAGGATTACTTAGCTGGGAGGTAGTGGTATACCTTTAATCCCAGTATTTAGGAGGCAGAGACAGGTGGATTGTTGTGAGTTTGAGGCCAGCCTGGTCTACAAGAACTAGTTCCAGGACAGGCTCTAAAGCTACAGAGAAACTAGTTGATCTTTCATCCTGACTCATTACTGAAGGTATTTATCAGTTCCTTGGTAGTTTTATGGGGGTCAGTTATGTGTATTAATAGACCATGTGAAATTAAGTAAAATTTGACTTCTTAATTTCCAGTTTGAATCCCCTTGATCTGCTTTTGTGGTCTCACTAATCTAGCCAGAATGTCAAGCACTATGTTGAATAACTATGGAAAGAGAAGACAGCCTTGTCTTGTTCCTGGTTTTAGTGTAATGGCTTTGAGTTTTTCTCCAGTTAATTTGATGTACACTGTTGGCTTGCTGTATATTGCTTTTATAATATTCAGATATGTCCCCTGTATCTTTGCTCTCTACAAGATCTGTATCATAAAGGGGTGTTGCATTTTGTTGAATGCTTTTTCAGCATCTAGTGAGTTGATCATATGGGTTTTCTTCTTTTATTTTATTTATAGGTTGTATTACATTGATAGATTTTTGTATGTTGAACCATCCCTGCAAACTGGATGAAGCCATTTTGATTATGGTGTATGATTTTTTTTGATGTATTCTTACATTCATTTTGCTAGTATTTTATTGGATATTTTTGCATCCATGTTCATGAGTGAGATTTGTCTGTAATTCTCTTTCTTGGTTAAGTCTTTATGTGGTTTTATATCAAGGTTACTGTGGAGTCATAAAAAGTTTTGACAATGTTCCTTCTGTTTCTATCATATGGAACACTGTAAGTAGTATACGTATTAGTTCTTCTTGAAGTTCTGGTAGAATTCTTGACTGAAACTATCTAGTACTGTGGGTTTTTTTTTTTTTTTTTGGTTGGTATGCTTTTGAAGAAAAGCTTCTATTTCTTTGAACAGTATAGGTCTATTTAAATTGTCTATCTGTTCTTGATTTAATTTTTGTATGTGATACCTAACCAGAAAAATGTCCATTTATTTTACATTTTCCAATTGTATGGAATACAGGTTTTTGTAGTATGACTTTTGTAGTAATGATTCTCTGGATTTCTTCAGATTCAGTTGCTTTGTATGTTTATTTCTGATGTTGCTAATTTGGATGTTCTTTCTCTGCCTTTAGATGGATAAGGTTTTATCTAATCTTGTTGAGATTCACTCAAAGAACCAGTTTTGCTTAATTGTTTCTTTTTATTGTTTTCTTTGTTTCTATTTTATTGATTTCAGCCTTCAATTTGATTATTTCCTGTCTTCTCTTGCTCCTGGGTGAATCTGCTTCTTCTGTTCTAGAGCTTTCAGGTGTCCTGTTAAGTCACTAGTGTGAGTTTTTCCACTTTCTTTA
>NW_026068246.1:373161-375171 GCF_014885135.2 Alexandromys fortis
TATTGTTTGGGCAACAGAATGTTTAGGAATGTAGCATATAATCCTTCAACTTGTCTATTCACTCCTTTTATCATGTTATTGAATTTTTATTTTACACCTACCATTTTGGGGTCAGGATATTTAAGCAAATGGAAAGTAAATGTGATGATTTTCAATATTCACTGGAACTCCCCCCCCATTAATTCTATACTTCTGTTTTATTATTTTTAACTCATATTTTTTCTCTTTACTGGTTTTCTAATCCCCATTACCCTTCTCTCATATATGGTATTCTTGTTGAAGCTAATCTCTAACATGGATTGTTTTCTGATCTACACAAGCACAAGCATTCCAATGCATGTGTATCTAAACACACACACACACATACACATAATCATTTTTAAAAATATATTTAAAATTATATATACACTGATAATTATATAAATGCTTTAATTATGGGCCTTGAAAATACTTTTGTGGACTATGTCTTTAATAAATACTTTAATTTTAGTTGTTTTAAGCAACCAAATTAAGCATTTTTTATAGGAGCAATAGAAAATTAACTCAAGCTTGGGAATAGGGAAAAATTCAAAACTAAAAGACAAATGAAAGATTAATACATTTTACAAAAGATGTATTACTAAATGTTGTTCTCTAATTTCCACCCATATAGTCTGACACAAACATAGAAATTTAGCATTATAAAAGACATTAAACAAGTGAATATTGCACTGTATGGAAGCATCCAAGATCTCATGTATATTAATGCAAGTTTATTTATTCATACCTACATTAGTGAGTAAGTTCTTCCACATGTTCTCTCTCCAGACCTTTGGTGTTCATGCCAGCTGTTCTTTACATGAATTACTAACTAAATACATAGGCATAGCAACAGAGACCTTTGTTCCAATGACTGAATGACCTTATTTTGGTTGGAAACTACCAATACTGTCACATACATATTTTTTACCAGAAGCCAGTGGCAGTTTTCCATGTTGAAAGATGGCAAAATCATGGCCATCCATACATTTCCATGCAAATAAGTTTGAGAAAATAGCATACATTACATTATGTAAACATATTTTGAATGGATAAACACAACCAACTAGTTTTCAGACATCTGCTCAAGCTTGTGACAGTACCTAAAATTTGCATACCTAATTGCTTTTAGACAGGGCTTAATTTTATTCTCTGCATTATTAGATCATAGTAACCTCTAAACTGCAAAATCCATAACTTTTTATGGTACAGCTAATGACAATGATCATTTATAAAATTCAGCTGCACATCATCTTTAGACAAGCTGAGAAAAAGCAGGGCCTGTCATGTGAAGAACTCTAATGCATATTTCAACTCCATTTTTATGTTACCAATGAAAGAATTTTAACTTGAAAAATTTGCATAATGAAGCTTCAGTCACATAAAAATGGAGAAGTTCTAACCACAAGATGTGCATTATACCTAATTAATGGTATGAATTTGTCATTGCTTTTATGTGCCCCAGAGTTCAGTGCCAGTTTTATGATTTGTTTTCTATTTTTATTTTACATATCTTACCATACATTCATTCCATTTCTGTCAAAGAAACACCAAAATATAGCTGGCTCTAAGCAAGAACTTCAATCTTAAAATAAAAGCAACGTCAGAGTGGGTACCCTGGTTTAACTATCAAACTGTTAATGAGAATGAGTTATATCTATTAAAAACAAAACAAAATAAAATGAAACAAAAACCATGAGCCAGAAAATTTATTCATGTGTTTCATTGGATAAAATATATTGTAGAAAATATTGTCTGTTTGAGAGCAGTTTAAAAGAATAAATTTTTCAAACTCAAGTTAAACATGTTCATTTCATTCATTAATTCAAGAGGTAGGTTGGATCTAATATTCTCGGAGCACAAGGATAAGGTACTTCAACAATGGCTGTAGCCTTAGTTTTATAAACTGTGTAATACTGAAAGAATACATAAAATAAAAATGTTTGTGATGTGCAGAAGTGATCTACATAGATTTCAAAATCTGTTACCAAC
>NW_026068246.1:378808-382646 GCF_014885135.2 Alexandromys fortis
GGTGGGGAAGAGACAGAAATCTTTAAAAAATGAATAAATAAATAAAAAAAGATAATAAGGTTTTGTTTTGTTTATAAATGTAACATGTAAGTACATTTCTCTAACAGGTAAGAAGAGAGAGTTGGGTCCATGCACAAAATCTAGAAGAGGGAGAATCATTTCTAACTTCTAAGCCATCTTTCCAGGCTCTGCCTTTAAAATTTGATGTTTACATACAAATTCCCCAAAACAATTCTGAGACCTAAATAAAAAATATCATTAAAAAAGTGTTCTATAATAGCTCTCCTCTTTTTGGTACATTACTTCAAGAGGAAAAAAGCCAACCTGATGGGCTACTAAAATCCCATCACAATGCAGATGTTTTGCTGAGTTAGCCCTGTACATAACAGTTTGGAAAACTAAATTGAAACCAAGCCTTCAGACACTGAATCTGGGGTGTGAATTAGAGATGCTCCTGTTGGACCCTAAAGTCCAACTACCAAGCCCCATACCACAGTTTTTGTAAAAATATTAGGATTTTATTAATTCTGTCATGACAGAGGCTTTCAGCATTCGAGAAGCCAGAAAGACCTCGAATAGCTGGCAAGGCTACTTTTAAAGCAAAAAGCCACAAAAAGGGGGAACCTGGGGGTTGTTCTTTAACTATTATGATTGGATTTTTCAAAGAGATTCTGCCAATAATTGGCTGGAGAGTGGTTGCCAGATCAGATGAGGTAAGAGGAAATATTTGAGGGTTACTGGCCCCTTCCCCAGGGACTGAGAGAAAACATCAGAAACTGTGTGAACATCTTAAGGGTTATCTTGTCCCAATTTCAGGAACTGAGCTCTACTTGGAGAACACTCACAAGGACTCAGGGAGATGGAAAGTTCCCAACATTTTAGTACATGCATCTGTAGTTATTAGGCCCTTGGTTCTGTGGGAGGGGGCACTACCTCAGAAATGGTCTCAAAGTTGTCAGAAATGGCTTTAGAGTTATCCTAGAGTTTTACATTCTATGTGCTTCTTTAAGAAAGTTGTCTTTTAGGAATTCAGTTGTCTTCACAGGAGTAAAATACTTCTGTGAAGTATTTTTATTGTATTTTTCTCCAATTTTTGACAGAATTTTGAGATAAAAATTGAAGACATTTGTTTTAAGTTTTGGTTTGAAATATTTAGCATTCCTAAATTGATATCTATTGCAAAGAACTTTACCTAAATCTACAGAGGCTAATATACTCTTAGTAAAATCACAGTTATTGTTATGGAACAGATAAACAAAGAGAAGAGAGCAGAAAAGGGCATAGAAGATTCCTGTTCCAAAAACTGATTTTTTAAAAATTCATTTACTCTGTATAGTGCTTCATTTTGACTTTTTCATTGGTTTCTTTTGACATTATTCCCCCCACTCAATCTTGAGAGAGTTAGTAATCTCAAGATTGAGATATAACTTATGATAAATTTTGAGTGTGTGAAATGGATTAAATGAAAAAAAATGATAGAAGTCAGGTGCTGCTATTAAAACATTAATATACAATAATTTCTGAAAGATGCTGTGTAACATGAAGGCTGGCTTGTTGGGGTTTCTGTCCTGCCTGGTATCTCAGAGCCAGCAAGTCCCAAAGAAAATCACATAGAGGTCTCCATAAGTTATAAGCTGATTGGCCCATTAGCTCAGGCTTCTTATTAGCTCTTATAATGTATATTAACCCATTATTCTTATCTATGTTAGCTACATGGCTCAGTACCTTTTTCAGTGGGGTAGGTCACTTCCTTCTTTTTCAGTGGTCTGAGCAGGAGTGGGGGAAGAGCTTCCTTCCCAGAATACTGCTGTTCTCACTGCCCCACCTCTACTTCCTGTCAGGTTGACCAGCCTATACTTCCTGCCTGGTGAATCAGCATTTATTTAAAACATGATTGACAGAATACAGACAATTCTCCCATGCCATGTTGGATTATGGAAACTGCTAAAATTATACTAACCTAAATTAGGTTAGTTTACTATATATGAAGAATTCCTTAACTTCAAAGTAGATGTCATATATTAGGTTGGGAAAGAGGTTATGCTCTTGTTTTCATGTGTAGAAAATGTTATGAGTTCTCACAAAAATAAAGAAAGATTAAATTTCATTAGGAGAGACCTTCTGAAGATCTTGACTGCAGACATGAAGAGAAAAGCCAAAACAGACTACAAGACAGGTGATCTGGAAGCAATCCCTTGGCATGGAAGCATCTTTGCAACTAGATGTGGCATAATAAATCTTGTTTACCTATGAATCTTCATGACATATTATTAAATGCCATCCTTTCATAAGGCATAGATAGAGGTTTGTTTACACATTCCAAATGTACTTATAAAACTGACAGATGTCTTTACTCAACACATAACAAAAATCATGTATAACTCACTTCTGCACTCTACATATTTCATATTTGTGTTAATGTTTATATATATATATATGTTACTTTTAAAAGTTTTATGTTTCCAGAAAGCAAAAAAGGACCAAACATCAATAAAGACAAGTAGCCCAGGTGATCTAGCTTCTCCGAGTAACTCTTTTACTGTATCTTTGAAATTCTGCCTCTAGAATGTCTTCAAAACTGCTGGCTGAGATTGTCCAGTATCACAGATTCTCTACACTTTTTTTTAATCACACAAATACTGGACAATAAATAGTACAGTTAGATCTCCCAGGATTTGATTCTTAGCAAAATTTTCTCATGGTCCCCTAAAGAAAATACTACTTTCACCTTCTCCCCCATGCAAAAGAAGCAGTTAACAGAACATGACACCCAGATTACCAAGAGGTGGTGTGGGTGGCTTTTAATCATTTGATTATGGGTATTTGTCATTCTTTAGTGGGGTTGGTTACAAGTTGTTACTGGTAATTGTCAGGGGAAAAAAAACTAAACAGAGAAGATTAAATTCATAGCTATCTTTTTGAAGGTAAAAAGACAATTTTTGTATATTGATACAAATTTAAGAGAATTTTTTTATGCTGGATAAATGTTTCTACCTTTGTTTAAGTTGTTATACTTACACAGTTTATTTAAAAGTGTAAAATTCTAGTCCTTAAAACTCTTTAGTATAATAAAGAGATACAGGTTGGTAGTTAGTCATCTATGCAGTCAAACCTATGGTCATGTTAGGTGTGTTGTTGACATCATATAGTGATGTGGGATTCCCTTATGTATACTCTGAATATGTTTTAATACCATTGGTAAGTAAAAATGCTGCAATGCCTATTAAATTTTAGAATAGAGCTTGCCAGGAAAACAAAACTGAATGTAGGGAGAAAGACATTAGAGTCAGGCAAATGCCATGTAGCTGCTAAAGAAGAAGAACCATGAAAGCTTACTGGTAGGCTACAACATGGTGGTGATACATAGATTAATAGAAATAGGTTAAATAAAACTTAAAATGTAAAAGCCACCTTGGAATATACCTAAGGTATTGGCCAAACAGTGGTGTAATTAATACAGTTTCAGTGTGATTATTTGGGTGTAGGCAGCTGGGAAACAAATACAAAATCTCCTTTTACGTAACGTTGCCAACTATCTGGGGCATGGATCCACATAAGACCTAAAATATCTTAAGAAAAACAAAGAGGGGTTCTAGACAAACAAAAATGGAAGACAAGCACAACTTCTAGGAAGCATCTCAGACTCACAAAAAAAGTGAGCAAAGAGTAACTTCTTGGTAGCCACATTTTTTCCAGATAGTCTCTGTTTGTGGATTGCAAGCAGAGGCACTGCTCTTTTAAGAAAGGGCTTCTTAGCTAAATAAGAAGGTGAACACAAAGAAAAACATATAGTTATCCTCCTGGATATTGGAAGTAGACAAGACTGCTGGGCAAAAAT
>NW_026068246.1:387050-387955 GCF_014885135.2 Alexandromys fortis
ACATAAGACCTAAAATATCTTAAGAAAAACAAAGAGGGGTTCTAGACAAACAAAAATGGGAGACAAGCACAACTTCTAGGAAGCATCTCAGACTCACAAAAAAAGTGAGCAAAGAGTAACTTCTTGGTAGCCACATTTTTTCCAGATAGTCTCTGTTTGTGGATTGCAAGCAGAGGCACTGCTCTTTTAAGAAGGGGCTTCTTAGCTAAATAAGAAGGTGAAAACAAAGAAAAACATATAGTTATCCTCCTGGATATTGGAAGTAGACAAGACTGCTGGGCAAAAATTGGGAACTGGGGTGTTGGGTGGGATGGGGGAAAGGGGAGATGGGGAGAGACAAGTGAGAAGGGGAGGAGGGGAGAGCTTGGGGGAATGGGATGGTTGGGATAATGGAAGGATGGATATGGGAGCAGAGAAGTATATATCTTAATTAAGGGAGCCATTTTAGGGTTGGCTAGAAAGATTCCCAGGGGTCCAGAGAGATGTCCCCAACTAGGTCCTTGGGCAGCTGAGGAGAGAGAGCCTGAAATGGCCCAATCCTATAGCCATACTAATGAATATCTTGCATATCATCATAGAACCTTCATCTGGTGATGGATGGAGATTGAAACAGAGACCCACACTGGAGCAGTGGACTGAGCTCCCAAGGTCCAAATGAGAAACAGAAGGAGGGAGAATTGAGCAAAGAAGTCAAGACTGCGAGGCAAGCACCCACCCACTGAGACAGTGGGGCTGATCTATTGGGAGTTCACCAAGGCCAGCTGGACTGCGACTGAAAAAGCAGGGGATAAAACTGCACTCTTTGAATATGGTGGACAATGAGGGCTGCTGAGAAGCCAAGGACAATGGCACTGGGTTTTGATCCTACTGCATGTACTGGCTTTGTGGGAGCCTAACTTGTTTTG
>NW_026068246.1:392916-396948 GCF_014885135.2 Alexandromys fortis
AGTCATTTGCAAAAGAATCTGCTCTTACATGGACATGTTTGATGGTATATTACATGGACTGAACAAGAAGGACCCACAGAAAAATGACTGATTGCTAAAATTTTCAAAGGATGAGATAGTTCTTTAGGGTTCTTGCTTTACAGAAGATACTCTCATACATTTGACTGAACACAGAAGAAATTAACTGACTAATTGTCAATATAGGCAAAACAGTCTTTCAAATTTTCTGCTTCATGGAAAAGGCAGTCAGATACTATGGATACTATGGTTGAAGATGGATGCCCCAATATTACAGAAGAACTTTGGATTCTCATTGACTATCCAGGCAATGAGATTTCTCTGTCAATTCTAAAGCCTTGGAAGTTGCTTACAATGCAGCTTTCTGGAGTCTTTGATGGAACTGGAGGCAGATATATTTTTCTTAAGTTATGATAAAAGAATAAACTAGATATAAAACTTAAGATTTGCAATGATATATAGTAACTGTAATCTTTGTTTGATATGTTTTGCTATATGTAATTCTACTATGTTAAAGTTAAAGTCATTTTTTTTTAATTAAGACAGAAATGGGGGAGATGGTGTGCTCTTTAAACACTTCAAAACCTACAGTATATGACATTTAAGATGATTTAATAACTTGAAGATTTTCATGCAACTGAGACATGTATACTCATTGCAGCACAGATTTATTTCTTTTTTATTATCATGTAAGTTTTTATTTTATTTTTTTTCCTTAGAGGCTTATTATGCTTTTATTACATTACTTTTTTATTACTTTATAAATAATACCAATCAAAATTTCCACATCCTCCCCTCCTCCCACTTCCCACCTGCTCCCCTACATACCCTCCCCCCTCCAGTCCTAAGAGAGGGCAAGGTACCCTGCCCCATGGAAAAGTCCAAGGTATTCCCCCCTACATCCAGGCTTAGGAAGGTATGCATCCAAAAGGAATATGATCCCAAAAAGCTGGTACATGCAGTAGAGACAAACCCCAGTGCCATTATCATTGGCTTTTCAGTCTGCCCCAATTGTCAAGCACATTCAGAGTGACAAGTTTGATCCCATGCTTGTTCTGTCCCAGTCCAGTTGGAGTTGGTGAACTCCCATTTGCTCAGGCACATTGTCTCAGTGGGTGAACCAACCCCTCGTGGTCCTGACTTCCTTGCTCATATTCTTCCTTCCTCCACTCTTCAACTGGACCTTGGGAGCTCAGTCCAGTGGTCCGATGTGGGTCTCTGTTCCTATCTCCATCAATTGCAGGAAAAGGTTCTATGGTAATATTCAAGATATTCATTAGTATGACTGTGGGACAAGGCCAGTTCAGGTACCCTCTCCTCCACTGCCCATTTGTTCTCATTATCCACATCCACACATAAATTAAAGGATATTTACATAGTTCCATTGCCTAGCTTTTGTGAATAAACATGACTGAGCAAGTGTTTCTGCAGAGGGATAGAAACTTCTTTGTGTCATGAAGTGAGATAGCTCAGTCATATGGTAGTTTTAATTTTACAATTTTGATGATTCTCCATACTAATTTCATAGTGGTTGCATTTCTTTTCATTTCCAACTCTTAAACCTCTCCAAGCAGCATTTATTGTCAGTTGCTTTTTGGATCTTAGCAATTCTGAGTGCTATATTTCTTAGCCATTTTTATTTCATCTATTGAGGGTTTTCTGTTTAGATTCATAGCCCCCATTATTAATTTTGTATTGTTTCCTTGATTCTAGGTTGTAAGTTCTTTGTATATTCTAGAAATTAATCCTCTGTTAGATGTCAAGTAGGCAAAAATTCTGTACCATTGTATGGATTTTATCTTTACATAGTTGATTGTTTCCTTGGCCTTACAATAGCTTTTTGGCTTTATGAGGTCCAAGATAACAAATGTGGGGCTAAATTCCTAGACAAATAAAGTAATATTAAAAAAGACTTTTTGTACACATAAATCATAGAGGGTTCTGCCTANCCTGCATTGGTATTCAGGTCACAGACTCCAAATATGTGTTTTTGTTTTAATGTAGGCTGTGACAAAAGCAACAATAAAATCTCTGTTGATATAAAGAAACTAACAGAAACAAACATAGAAAATCATCAGTTTGTAGATTTACATTGTTATAAATAAAGCTATTGAGGTCAACTCAATATTCCCTTGACATTTTGTACTTATTCACATAATCACAAATTTTTATTTTCTTAAATATTTTAAAATTAATAGAAGTGTGAGTATTTAGATTTAAATATTTCCTGTGCCTCTTACAAATCCATGTGGACCCCCAATAACATTTCTCATATCATTTCTTTAAATAAAACCCACTATTGATGGTTATGTCTCCAGAAATATCTCTCATTTATATTATTTAATTAAAAATTTCCACCTCTTCTCCTCCTCTCATTTCCCTCCCACTCCCCCCATCTCCCTTCCCTTCCCTCTCCAGTCCAAAGAGCAGTCAGGGTTCCCTGCCCTGTGGAAAGTCCAAGGTCTTCCCACTTCCACCCAGGACTAGGAAGGTGAGCATCAAAACAGACTAGGCTCCCACAAAGTCATTACATGCAGTAGAATCAAAACCCAGTGCCATTGTCCTTGGCTTCTCAGCAGCATAGATTTCTCCAAAAAATGATGGCCAGCATCAAAGACCCTGCATCATGTGTGGCAAAGCATGACACCAGGGAAATAATCTATGCCTTCATTTATTATTTACAGAATTATTTGCAAAATAGATAAGGAGGACACAAAACAAGGCAACTGCCAAACTTTACAAAGATATTATTAGACAGTCTTTCAAGATTTATGCAACACAGCAAAGTCTGACAAATATTCTAGGCTTGTGGGCTGAGGATTAATGATCCTATATTTCAGATGAATCAGATGAACCTTGTGTGACTGTCCAGGAAGTCAGCTGTTTCTGTTATTTCTATACATTTGAAAGTTGCTTGTTCTGTAATTCCTGTTTGTTTAGGTATTATTTTATGCTTCTTGGGTTTCTGATGTATTTAAAGAAAAGATAATTATTTTTACAGTTTATCTTGTTAACAAATTCAGAAGAGAAACTCATAAAAGAGGTATAAAGTGTAAGGTTGAGTGACATAAAAGCTCAATTTTTTATCTAAAAATTGTTTTGAGGTCTAAAATGACAGTCTTTGGTTAATAATACATGATAGAATAGAAAGTGAAATATATATATAAAACTGTAAATTCATCAGGATAAGATAATAGAATGTTTTCTCTGAATATGCTTAATACAAATTCACCAGACATTGTGAATATTATCATTCCGGACAATTTTTCTTATAGTATATAATTTTACTATGTTAGGGTTAAAAGATTTCCTTTTTGTTTAGACAAAAAAGTGGAAACATTGCATAATATTTGTTTACACTGTCAAGATGTGTTTTTTGCCAAGGTGCTTTCTGATTGGTTTTATAAAGAGCCAAATGGCCAATAGCTAGGCAAGAAGAGGTTAGGTTGGACTTTCAGGGACAGAAAGAATTCAGGAAAGAAGATTGAGTCATCAATCAGAAAGAGAGGAGAGATGGCAGACCACCGGCACAGGCCCAGGCGGGGCAGCAGAGCACTGGTGGCGCAGGCACAGGCGGGGCGGCAGGCCACCAGCACAGGCCCAGGCAGGGTGGCAGAGCACCGGGGCAGTGCAGGCCAAGGGAGCACCAGAGAGCACCAGGGAGATGCAGGAGGCAGCAGACAGCAGGGACCGGCGCACAACACCGAGAGCAGATCGCCCCATTACAATTAAAGCAAAGAGGTAGGCTTTTGCTTGGTGAGATCCCTAGCAAGGAAGGAGACAGGTCCTGTTCCTGAAGACCCTTCTGAGGGGCGAGAGGGAACTGGGCCCCTGGCAGGAGCCAGGAAACAGAGCGACAGCATTTTGTAGGAGGAGCCCCTGGCCAACAGGGAAACCTAACTCGGTTCTAAAAGACCCATTAGATAGCTTTGATAGGAGGAAATGGGCAGGCACCAAGGCAAGAATTCACCCAACAATCCGAAAAACAACATGAAAACACCAGAACCCAATGAT
>NW_026068246.1:399396-400121 GCF_014885135.2 Alexandromys fortis
AAAAAAAGAAAGAGAGGAGACATAGAAGAAGTAGGATGTGTAGAAGATGGTAAAACATACATTAATAGAATGGGATACTTTATAAGAGCTAGTAGGACAAACCTAACCTAAGTCTGAGCTTTCATAACTAATAAGATATCTCCTTGTCATTATTTGGGAAATGACAACTCAAACCAAAATCCATCTACAATATTTGCCTTAGAATTCCTTGAAAATAATAGAGACCAGAAGAAAAGATAAGTGATCTTTTAATAAAGGATTATAAGAGGGATATACATACATTAGTTAAGTAAGGTACACTGGAACTAAAAATCATGTGTTGAAAGTATCCATTCAAATTTTACTAAAAATGGGTGTTAAAACTGCTTTCTTGGAAACAAAAGAAGAACAATCACATATTATTATTATAAGTATTAATCTTCAGGGGACCACTTCCTACGCATATCCCCAGCAGCACAGACATTAAGGACAACATTGAATAAATGGGACCTCCTAAAACTGAGAAGCTTCTGTAAAGCAAAGGACACTGTCACCAAGACAAAAAGGCAACCCACTGACTGGGAGAAGATCTTCACCAATGCCACAACAGACAAAGGTCTGATCTCCAAAATATATAAAGAACTCAAGAAACTAGACTTTAAAATGCTAATTAACCCAATTAAAAAATGGGGCACTGAACTGAACAGAGAATTCTCAACAGAAGAAATTCAAATGGCCAAAAGACA
>NW_026068246.1:406792-417023 GCF_014885135.2 Alexandromys fortis
ACAGAGACCCAAATTGGAGCACCGGACTTAGCTCTTAAGACCCAAATGAGGAGCAGAAGGAGGGAGAACATGAGCAAGGAAGTCAGGTCCATGAGGGGTGCACCCACCCTCTGTGACAGTGAAACTGATCTATTGGGAGCTCATCAAGGCCAGTGGGACTGGGACTGAATAAGCATGGGATGAAACTGGACTCCCTGGACATGGCGGACAATGAAAGCTGATGAGAAGCCAAGGCCAATGGCACTAGGTTTCGATCCTAATACATGAACTGGCTGTGTGGGAACCTAGCCTGTTTGGATGGTCACCTTCCTGATCCTCGATAGAAGTGGGAGGACCTTGGACTTCCTGCAGAGCAGGGAATCACATCATGGCAGTATACAAACGATATAGCGATTGAAACTCCCTGTTCACAAGTTTCAGTCCAGGAAATGTTTTATCCATGCAAATCAGTAAAAATAAACACATGAAAAATTACATTTCCTACTCTGTTCAGTGACCAGCACAACTTTTGTGTTGCCTAATCATATGCTGAAACAATAGTTTAAAACTGAGACAAACTTGAGACCAATAATCCCAGCACCAAAGACATTGACAGAAAGAACAAGATTCTCTGTGTCTATAATACAAGTTTAAGGGTATTGTTGGCTGTCTAAATCTCTATTTCAGAAAAAAAGAAAACAATTCTCATAAAACTGCCATAGAAGACAGGTGACTCCTCTGAATTTCTTGCTTCAGGAGATTTTTGGGAATCCAAAAAAAGGCTGACCTAAGCCCCTTTTCATTTATGTCAATCACATATGATGTGAGAAATGACTACCACATCAGTTCTCAGTAGTGTCTCAACCAAGTGAATGGAAGAAACATGACCATAGTTGATAATTCATGAGGTCAATAAATGAAAAGGAATGTTGGTCTAATTTCAAATTCAAAAGCAAAAGCTTTTAATTTTTGGTTGTATTACGATGTGTATTTTGAAAAATATAAAATAATATTTGAGGGGTCATTAATAGTTCAAATTACAATGAAACATTTTATGTTATTTTATATATTTATGGAAAATTCAAAAATATAATGATGTTGTTAAAATAAAGTATATTCTAATTAAAGTCTTTTTATAAAGAACAGAAATAACAAGACTAACATTCTTAGTTGAAGACTAGATAAACTGCAGTAAAATATTTTACACAGGTCAAAAATTCAAAAGATCACGGGTATCTTAATATATAGCAAGATCAATAATAATTAACATTAAGAATGTTACCACTAAACTAATATTAGATAAATCTTATTTTTGTTATGACCTGGAATTTTTTTTTAATTTTCACTAATTGTTTAGTTCATAATACCAATATAATCATAGATCAAGTAACTGTTACTATCTAATCTTCAACCCCATTGAAGGCCTGCGAAAGGAGATAATATCATTTGAGCAGGCAGGATGTACAATCAAGTAGCTTCCAAAGTGAGACAGAAACTCTGAATGTTTCTTTCAATAGCATGGTTGGATTTAGAGAAGTACAGAGCCATTGTCCAACTACAAAAACAGCATATATATATATATATATATATATGCATGTGTGTGTGTGAGTGTGTGTGTGTGTGTGTGTGTGTGTGAATGTAAGTGTAACCCATAGCTGGATTCATAAACCTTATTGTGTTGTCTAGATGCTCCTTAGTGGATAGTATTTTTTCTTCGGTCAGCATTCAAACATCAAGGGTCTCTTGAATTTTTGATTGCAGGGAGCCAGTATGTGTGGCCGCCATTACAAGATGGCGCCTAGCTCCTGCGGGCTGGAGTAGCCAGTACCACCATCTCGGGCATGCTCAGTGTCCTCAGTGTGCTGGACCTATCAGGGAGCTTGGAGCAGGTTGCTAAGACACTTTGACCAATAGGAAGCCTGCACGTACCCCTAGTTCCAATATTAAGCAGTTGCAGTAGTTGCAGCTCAGAGCTCGTCACTTCCCGCTCTCCCTTCAACCAAGAGGTTCCCAGTAAAAGCGTGATTTGGGAAGAATCCTTGTCTGGTGGCTGTTCTTTCCTGCTGGTCAGGGAGTTTGCCACAACTGGTACCGAAACCCAGGAGAAAAAAACAATGAGACAAGCTTTGGTACCGAGTGAGGGGTCGAAGAGGATTCAGAACCCGACACGTGTGGCGGTGATGTCAGTAAGTAAGTTTTCCAGGTATGTTGGTTGTGGAGGTTGAACCCTTGGTGTTCTGCTTAGCCTTTGTGGCAATGGTAATCTCTGTTGTTTTCTGCTGTTTTTGGCCTTTTTGGCGCCTAGTACGTGGCTGTCTCCAAGAGGGAGCTAACACAGAGATTATTAAAGAAGGGTGAAAAGCATTGATAGCACACCAGGATAGCCTCTCAGAATCAGACTCAAAAGGGGAGAACTTACATAGGCCTAAAAGAAAAATAGAAAAGAAAAAAGAAAAGATTAAAAATGTAGAAAACGGGTCCGAAAAGGAGGACAAAAAGGATTCCTGTCTAAAGGATGGGGACGAGGTGGGCCAGCTTTATCTGGTCCTAAAAGAGTTTGTAGATTTAGATTTGTCAGATGATGAACTTAATAAGGAAGGAAAAGAGGAGCTGGAGGAGGAAGCAGCAAAGTATGGGGAGGAGGGATGGGACCGGCTAGAGCCACGTACTCTGCCTCACAATCCCTCTTATAATCCTGTTCCGTCTGCTCCCCCTGTCCTGCAAAAAGGGCACCCCCTGCATCATCTACTACTTATGCACAGCCAAGTATGCTGCACGAGGGTTGCCACTTCATTAATCAGAATACTTGGAGCCATCTTGCGTCGGCATTTCCAGTGATGATTGACCCGGCGACCCAACAGAGGAGGTACGAGCCAGTCTCTTATAAACAACTAAAGGACTTGGTCGCTGCAGTGAAAGATTTTGGACCCACTGCAGATTACACGGTCACTCTTCCGTGTAGGATTTGTGCCTCCCCATTAATGCCCGCAGATTGGGAAGAGTTGGGCAGGGTGTGTTTGACCAAGGGTCAATATCTGGATTTTAAGTCCCTAGCTGCCGATAATGCCCATATGCAGGCTAGACAAAATATCCAAGACGGCCATATAGAATGGACCGCTGATATGCTCTTGGGTCTCGGGATATACATGAGCAATCAATTACAGCTCCCCATAGAGGTCTATCAACAAATAAATGAATGCTATTATCGAGCATGGCAAACACTCCGTAATAAAGGAGAAGTGGCAGGTAACCTGACTAAGATCATGCAGGGTCCTGCAGAGCCTTTTTCAGATTTTGTGGCCAGGCTGCTTGAAGCGGCTGAAAAGACTATAGGGGGAGGTGACCACATAATGCCTTTTGTCCAACAACTTATTTTTGAACAAAGCACAAAAGAATGTCAAAGAGCCATTGGGCCAGTAAAACATAAAGGATTGGATGCTTGGCTGAGGGCATGCCGGGAGATCGGGGGCCCATTGACCAATACTGGCCTCGCTGCAGCTATGCTCTCAGTCACTAAGGCTGCCCGTGATCCTAAGGGGAAGGGCTGTTTCCGGTGTGGCCAGCCGGGACATTTAAAAAGAAATTGTCCTAATGGCACTGCTTTGCCTGGGCAGCCTACACCAGCAGGTCCACACATGCCTGGTACCTGCCTGCGCTGTAAGAAAGGCAGACATTGGGCTAGTGAATGTCACTCTGTTAAGGACATTAATGGTCACTCTATTCCAAAGACCTTATGAGACCTGGTCAAAAAATGGAATGAAGGGCCCCCGTCCCCAGGGCCCAAAAATATTTGGGGCTCTTCAGACCCCTACAATATCACAGAATCCAGTGGGGCCAGCCCAGTCGTCCGGTGGGCAACCAGCGGTTCTGCAGTGCTGGACCTCTGTGCCACCTACAGAATGGTATTAACACCAGAGATGGGAGTATAGATCTTGACATCAGATATATCGGGTCCGTTGCCAGAAGGCCAGGTAGGGATTGTTTTGGGCCGCTCTTCATCAACAATGAAAGGACTTATGATTTTGCCAGGAGTAATTGACCCGGACTATACTGGGAAAATTAAGCTCCTTTGTCACTCCTTTGTCACTCCCTGTCAGGGGTTATTTCAATCGCTCCTGGAGATTGCATTGCTCAACTTTTGCTCCTACCCTCGTCTCATGAGATGTTCCCCTTCGGGAAAAAAAAATAGAAGAAAGGAAGGCTTAGGCTCCACAGGGGTCAATCTGGCTTGCTTATCCATAGCCCTAGATGACAGACCTGTACCGCAATTAACCATTGAAGGAAAGTCCTTCTCTGGCTTAGTGGATACCAGTGCAGACTGGAGTATTATCAGGACTCAGGAGTGGCCTAAGCAGTGGCCCTTCCAGCGCTCGGCCCAATCCCTACAAGGGCTGGGCTATGTGCACATGCCATGCATGAGTTCTAAAGAGTTAGCCTGGAGGATGGAGGACCAACAGGGCAGGGTTCAACCTTTTGTGATAGACCTCCCAATTAATTTATGGGGCAGGGACGTTCAACAGCAATTGCAGTTACGGTTGACAAATGAATTTTCAGAGGAAAGTAAGAACATGATGAAGAAACAGGGGTTTGTCCCCACTAAAGGGCTAGGAAAAGGCCTTCAGGGCATGCCTCAGCCCATCATTCCAGTTAAAAGGACAGATCGGATGGGACTGGGTTTTTCCTAGGGGCCACTGGTTCACCGGCTTCTGATATTCAGCCTCTTCCCATACCATGGACCACCCAAAAGGTGGTACAGATACTGCAGTGACCCCTTTCTCTGGAGAAACTAGAAGCCATTAAACAGCTTGTTCAAGAACAGCTACATTTAGGCCATATTGAGCCCTCTGTTTCACCGTGGAACATGCCAGTCTTTGTCATTCGAAAAACGTCTGGAAAATGGTGACTTCTCCATGATCTAAGAGTAGTTAACAATCAAATGCAGATCATGGGATCTACTCAAAGGGGCCTCCCATTACTCTCTGCCTTACCTAGGAGTTGGCCTGTGATAATTTTGGACATTAAAGACTGTTTTTTTCTCAATCCCCCTGTGTAAACAAGATAGAGAAAGGTTTGCCTTTACGGTGCCCTCCGTTAATCATGAACAGCCGGATGCCCGCTTTCAGTGGCGAGTCCTCCCACAGGGGATGGCCAATAGCCCCACAATGTGCCAGCTGTTTGTGGACACTGCCCTGTTGGCTGTGCAACAGCAATATCCTTCTGTGCGTATTATTCATTATATGGATGACATCTTGTTGGCAGCACACTCCCTGCAAATTCTTGGGGATGCTTTTCAAAAGACAGTCTCAGCCCTTGAGGCTCAGGGCCTAGTTATAGCCCCTGAGAAAGTACAATGTTCTACTACAGCTAAATTCCTGGGGATGATAATTCAGCCAGATGCTATCCGCCCCCAGAAGGTTCTTATTTGAACTCAGCACTTAACAACTCTTAACGACTTCCAGCAATTATTGGGAGATATTAATTCGGTCAGGGATTACCTTCACCTCCCCAGGTCTGAGTTGTTACCCTTATTTTCCATATTAGAAGGCAATCCTGATGTAACCTCTCCGTGGGCCTTAACACCCGCAGCAAAGCACTCTTTACATCTAGTGGAAGAGGCGCTGTTCCAGGCACAACTCAACAGATATGATCTATCCCTTCCTATTTCCCTGTGCGTTCTTAAAACAAAGCACTCTCCCACTGGTGTGTTGTGGCAGAAGGGGCCCCTATGGTGGCTACATGACAATTCTGTGGGGATGCGGACCCTCAATTATTATCCCGCCTTAATGGCCCTTCAGGCCACGATTGGCATAAAATTTTGCCTAGCATCCTTTGCAAAGATGCCTGATAAGTTGCTTATTCCTTATACCAAAGATGAGGTGAAGGCTTTAGCCGCCACTGTGGATGATTGGGCAGTTTTGCTATGCTCCTTTCCTAATACTATAGATAATCATTTCCCAAGACATCCGCTTTTGGATTTTGTAGAGAACAATTTGGTCTACTTTCCAAAGGTCACCTCAACTACTCCTCTTGCCGGGGCTGTGACTATATTTACTGACGGGTCAAAAACAGGAAAGGGAATGATGGTTATGGGGCATCAGCCATCTCAGGTTTTCTCCTTCCAACCTGATACGCCCCAAGCTACTGAATGCTTGGTGGTACTTGAAGTCTTTAAGAGATTTCACGAACCTTTCAACTTATTTTCAGACTCTCAGTACATGGTTAACACAGTCTCTTCTCTTGAGGTGGCTGCTTCTGAACATCATGCAAACCCTGTTTCAAATATTTTGTTACAAATTCAACACTTTATTTTGCAAAGAAGTCATCCCTTTTTTGTTGGCCATGTTAGAGCACATACCTTGCTTCCTGGCTTTATCTCCGAAGGCAATGCACGGGCCGATTTAGCAACCAGAGCCATGGACCTAATTGCTGCAGATCCAATCCAACTTGCTCGGGACTTTCATAACTTGTATCATGTCCCCGCTGACACCCTATGGAGAAAATTTGCCCTGACGAGAAATTATGCTAGAAGTATTGTAAAAGCTTGTTCTTCTTGCATCACCTTTCTCCATCTTCCTCGTGTTGGCATCAACCCCCGGGGTCTGCAACCAAACGCCTTATGGCAAATGGATATCACTCATGTTCTGGAGTTTGGCCGCATCAAATACCTTCATGTTTCAGTGGATACCTACTGGGGTGTCATTTTTGCCACCCCCTTGGCGGGGGAAAAAACTATTCATGTGAAGACCCATTGCTTGGAGGCCTGGGCAGCATGGGGAAAACCTGTCTGTTTAAAGACAGACAATGGCCCTGCTTACTCTTCTAAGGGTTTTTGTGCCTTTTGTGCACAACTCCAGGTCAAGCACACTTTTGGTCTGCCCTACAACCCCCAAGGTCAGGGGATAGTAGAAAGAGCCAATCGCAACTTCAAGGAGCTCTTACAAAAACAAGAAGGGGGAATGGCTGAGACTGCCTCCCCCAGGAATAGGATTGCTATGGCCCTTTTTACTCTTAATTTCTTGATAATGGATGACAAAAGTCATACAGCAGCCGACCGACACGCTCACACCTCCCTGGAAAGGGCAGAGGAAGTGATGTGGAAGGATGTGTTGGATAATAAATGGTATGGCCCGGACCCTGTTATCCGGAGGTCCAGGGGAGCTATTTGTGTTTTTCCCCAGGATCGAGAAGTGCCTCATTGGGTCCTGAGTCGCCTGACCAGAACTGTTGAAGTCCATCATGAAAATGACTCTGCCGCTCTTCAGGATGCAGATACTGCTGATCCTGTGGAAGATGATCCCAAGCCGAGCGGAGCAGAGATGGGGGATTCTGTCAGCCTAACCTAACCCCATTCCTGAAATTGGTCTGAGGACTTTGATGCCACCCTGGAGGACCTCAGACGCGCAGTAGTTCTAATCAACTCAATACGCGCATCAAAGCCTGGTCCTGGATCTCCTCTGCCTTCTCCCTGTTTAAGGATTGGGTTGTGGTGGGGATGTTTTTTGCATGCTGCATAGGAGGGTGGGTGCTGTGCCTATGGTCAATTTGTCGCCTTCAGGCTCAGGTATCCCATGATAAGGTGGTAATGCTGCAGGCGCTGGCTGCCCTTGAGAAGGGTGATTCCCCCCAAGTTTGGTTGTCTGTCCTCAATAGTGACTGATGCGTAGCCTTTACACCCTCATGGAAGTTCTGTAAATTGCACTGAGGAAGGTACACTAGTCGTTCTGGTATTGCCTTTGCACCTCCATAGATCTTGTTACATTGCACTGGAGAAGGAATACCATAGACACAGGCCTCCCTTGATCAGCCCTCACATCATGAGGTGAAGACCTGATCGGGAATAAGACCTTTGATTTGGCTTTAAGACAAATAAGAAGGGGGAACTGCAGGGAGCCAGTACGTGTGGTCGCCATTACAAGATGGCACCTAGCTCCTGCGGGCTGGAGTAGCCAGTACCACCATCTCGGGCATGCTCAGTGTCCTCAGTGTGCTGGACCTATCAGGGAGCTTGGAGCAGGTTGCTAAGACACTTTGACCAATAGGAAGCCTGCACATACCCCTAGTTCCAATATTAAGCAGTTGCAGCAGTTGCAGCTCAGAGCTCGGGGCCCCTCACTTCCCGCTCTCCCTTCAACCAAGAGGCTCCCAGTAAAAGCGTGATTTGGGAAGAATCCTTGTCTGGTGGCTGTTCTTTCCTGCTGGTCAGGGAGTTAGCCACATTTGATGATGTGTATTTTCCTGCAAAGATAAGAGCAGAACCCTGCCCCAACCCTATATGGCTTTCCTTACCACCTGTATGGTTGTCACCATTGTGAATGAGCTGTCATATCTCTGTTTAAATAGGGTTTTCTATCAAAGTGAATCTTCATTAATTTTTATGGTATCCATAATTTTTCTTCTCCTATGGATACAAGGATGAAACCCCTTCCCTAACATAGTACATCTTTTGGTTTCCATTGTGTGGTTAACACATCTTTGAAATACACTGGTTGATTCAATTCAGAAGTTTTTTTTTTTTTTTTCCATTATCCAATGTCTCTCTGCTGCTGTTGTTCCTTTCTCATTAGTGTTTAGAAAATTGAAGGATATTAAAACATTATGCAATCTTTATTTCTGGGGGTATTTTCCACCCCTTTCTATTTGTTTACTATATCGTTTAAAGTATGATTTGACCTTTCTATAACTGCATGATGTGTAGCATTATTTGGTACCTGTAATGTGCTTTATATTATAATAAACAAAAAGAGTTTCATTATTTTTAGATACATATGTCAGACCAATGTCTGTCTTTATTTGTGCAGGTATACCCATGATGACCATAACTTCCAATAAATGTGTGATTACCAAATCAGCCTTTTCTGAGTTCAAGGCAGTTGCCCATTGAAAACCTGAATATGTGTCTATGGTGTGGTGTACATATTTTAATTTACCAAATTCCATAAAGTGGAACACAACCATCTTCCAGATTTCATTCCTTTGAGTACTCTTTGGGTTACTCCCTACAGGCAACAATGTTTGATTATAGAAAGAGCAAGTAGGACACATTTTTATAATCTTCTTAGCTTGTTGCCATGTAATAGAAAATATTTTCTTTAAATCTTTGTTATTGACATGATTTTTTTATAAAATTCAGAGGCCTGCAACACACTTCCAATCATTAATTGATCAATTTCTGCATTACCTTGTTCTAGAGGACTAGGCAGACCCTTATGGGATCAGATGTGTGTTATGTGCATAGAACAAAACCTATTCCTGATTATGTCTTGCACCTCGATAAACAATGAAATTGATTCTGTATTATCTGGTATAAATTCAGCTGTTTAATTATGCAAAATATCTGCATATTGTGAATCAGTATCTTTATTAAGAGGTTATTTAAAGTCCCTTAGCATTATGAGAATGGCATATAATCCTGCCTGCCTTCTGGACAGAATTATAAAGGCTTTGTTTCACCTTACTTAATTCTTCTGATGTTTAACCTGCTTTTCCTGATTTATTTGCATCAGTATAAAATTATGGGTTCCAGTTATTGGTGCATCATGTACAATTTGGGGAAGAATCCAAGAAGTCTTTTTTATAAAGTTAAGTCTATAGCTTTAGTGATAGTTGTTATCATTTTCTCCCAAAAAAATAGCACAAGACCTTTGCCATGGTTCATTGTCTTCTCATAACTTTTGAATTTTGTTAGTAGTGAAAGGCACTATAATTTCTGCTAGGTCTATACCTGCTAGTTGACAAAGCCTCAATTTACCTTTTAGAATTATTTCAGAGCCCTTTTTCACATAAGTTTTTAATTTTTTACTTGGTTCATGTGATAAGATCCATTCTAAAATGGATATCTTCTAAATAATATCTAAAATAATATCTTCCCTCTGCATTAAAACTGACATAAGAGAAATTCTGGAAGACAGTATGACTAGATTACAACTAAGATTTGGATTCACCCTATCCACATGAGCTTGGACCTGTGGATCAGCATAAGGACCTTTGCTCTTCCCTGTTGTTCCATATTTTTGGATTCCTCCCTGAAAACAAATCCCAAACATCAATGAAGGTCTGCCACCCAGAAATGCTGAAACTAACTGAAAAAAGTCATAAGGGGTTGCCCTGATGTTAGAAGCCCAAGTCCTTATCATCTCCTTAACAGATGCAGAATACAAGCCATAAGTTACAACAGCTTACTTAATTTCTTTTTCTTTTTCTTTTTTTTTTTTTTTTTTTTTTTTTTTTTTTTTTTTTTTTTTTTTTTTTTTTT
>NW_026068246.1:421558-424006 GCF_014885135.2 Alexandromys fortis
GCATCCTCCTGAAGATCACAATCCTTGGCAAGATGACCAGACTCACCACAGCGGTAACAGATATCAGGAAGAGATGAGGAAACAAACTGGAACCCTCTATCCGAGGTAAAACCACCTCTGCCACGGCTTCTCATTCCACGACCCCGACCTCCACCAGTAGGGTACTCCCTGGCCCAGTGGCCAGATCGTCCACACTTGAAGCATTCGTTGCTGCTCATAGCTGCAGTTAGAGCTTCGGCGTCTGAGCTGCCCACAGCGATGGAGACTCGGACGCAGGCCCTGGAAGACGACTCGCAAAACAGCGGCTGTTTATTTTCAGAGTCCTTGCCTGCGCCACACGCGGGTCTGCACACGGCCCCACCCTTAATTTCTTTTAGATCATTCATTCCTATAGGTTTCCTTCTACCTTCTTTTGATCCTCTTTGGCCTTTAGAACCTGATGCTTTGTCAGAGTAAAGTACAGGATAGGAAGCTAAAACCCTGGGTAATCCATTTCTGACAGCCACTGGAAAAGTTGCATCCTGTCCTTGTGCCTTCTTTCCCTGTTCATCAGCTTCAATAATTTCCTCAGTCATTTCAAATCCATTTATAATTGTTTTTTTGTAAAGCCTGAATCTTCTGGCCTGTATATATTTCTAGTGATTTCATGGAGGCATCAAGTCTCTGGTCCTCATTAATCAATCACCTGAGATTCTAAGGTTTTAATGTTCTTCTTTTAAGACATGTCCTCCTTGAACTTTTCTTGAATATCATGTAGATTGCCAATCTGGAGGTACATTATGTCTGTTAATTTATCAAAACTTTTAGATAACTTTTGAATGTCAAATTCAATACTATGAATTTTTCCAGATAACTTCCTAGTACTCTTAGATATTGAGTCAATTCTGTCTATCATAGTATCCACTTGTTCATTTAACCTCCAATTTTTGATTATTTTAATCCTGTCAACTAGCTGTTCATTATTAGTCTGTGAAGATTGTATAGTTCCTAGGAGTGCTTAATGAAAGAATATGGAAAATAACACTGACACCTAGTAACCATTAAATTGAGGTTTCCCCATAGTCATATAAGCCCCACATGATATAATCCATTGTATTAGTAAAGAAAGCAGTAAAAGTTGCATTGGAAATGAAAACTGCCACATTACCTGTTACAGTACAGTACATTACAGGTGGTGCTGTTGCTGAGTCGTGAATAAAATCAATGTAACGGTTACAGAAATGGTCCTATTTCATTCTCTGCCTTGGTACTTGTTAAAGACTGGGAAATATGAGTTGTTCAACAAAGTAAATGTAATTAAATCAATTCCAAACATGGAGACAGAGACCCAGATTCCAGGGGCAGAGAAGAGCAACCTGGAAGCCACATGTGCTGCCATGCAACAAAAAGTTGTCCCAAGGGGTTGCAGCATTCAGCAACTGGTTGCACTCTGACTCACACTTTGTAGGTGCTGTACTGTGACAGGGATTTAAAAACTACTCAGGAAGGAGCAGACCAGGGAGGCAGAGACTGTCTAGGTCTGTGGAGCCCGAGATGCATGGAGTTTAAATACATATGGGTGCCAGGTGTAGATGTTAGTCACAAAACAATCCCACACCAGTTTGGAATTATGATTAATAAAAGGGTTATTTATTTAAGGGGAAAACTTACAGATCACTGTTCTAGACAATAGCCCTCTGCACAACCAGGAACAGAGTCTATTAGCCAAAAGCCAGAGAGAGAGACAGCAGGGCCACTGCTGCTTTTTAAAGCAAAAAGACCACATGCAAATGTGCTGGTATCTTAAAGGCTATTGGCTGAAAGAGCAGCGGAGATCCCGCAGAAGGGACTTCAGTAAACTTGGATTTTTTTTTCTTTTCAGATAAAGATACAACTAACCCAGTGAATAGGAAGAATATAGAAAGGGAAAGAATATTCTCTAGCAATATATCTTACAGAAGATTAACTTCCAGAATGTATAAAAATCTCAAAAATAGTGAAAACAAAAATTTGAATACCATTCCAATAATATGGGCCTCAAACCTGAATGAACAGTTCTCAAAAACTTAAAAAAAAACTAATGAGATACTACATAACAATATTCCTCATACCTTCTACCCAGAGCATCAAAAATCAGCAAAAAAATTAACAAATGTTGGAGGAGAGGCTGGAGAAAGAAACTCCCCATTCATTGTTGTTGGGACTAAAAACAGGTACACTCTCTATGGAAATTGGTATGACAGTAAAAGGCTAATCAACCCAATTATAAAATGGGGCACTGAGCTGAACAGAGAATTCTCAACAGAAGAAGTTCAAATGGCCAAAAGACACTTAAGGATATGCTCAACTTCCTTAGCAATCAGGGAAATGCAAATCAAGACAACTTTAAGATACCATCTTACACCTGTCAGAATGGCGAAAATAAAAAACACCAATGATAGCCTTTGCTGGAGAGGTTGTGGAGAAAGG
>NW_026068246.1:425782-427136 GCF_014885135.2 Alexandromys fortis
AACAACAACTGGTCATTAATATAACTTAATATTAATGGTCTCAATTCACCTATAAAAAGGCACAGGCTAAGAGATTGGATAGGAAAGCAGGATCCAACATTCTGCTGTATGCAAGAAACACATCTCAACCACAAAGACAGACATCTACTCAGAGTAAAAGGTTGGGAAAAGGTCTTTCAAGCAAATGGTCCTAAGAAAAAAGCAGGTGTGGCAATACTAATTTCCAACAAAACTGACTTCAAACTAAAATCAATCAGAAGAGATCGAGATGGACACTTTATACTCATAACAGGAATAATTCATCAAGATGACATCTCAATCCTGAATATCTATGCCCCTAATATAAAAGCACCCACTTATCTAAAAGAAATATTACTAGAACTCAAGGCAGACATCAAACCAGACACACTAGTAGTAGGAGACTTCAACACACCTCTCTCTCCAATGGACAGGTCAATCAGACAGAAACCTAATAGAGAATTAAGGGAATTATTGGAGGTAATGAAACAAATGGACTTAACAGACATCTATAGAACACTCCACCCAAATAGGAAAGAATATACCTTCTTCTCTGCAGCTAATGGAACCTTCTCAAAAATTGACCATATACTTGTAAACAAAGGAAACCTCCACAAATACAAAAGAATATTATTGTCCACCTGTGTCTTATCAGATCACCACGAATTAAAGTTAGAAGGCAACAACAATGCTGCCCTCAGAAAGCCTACAAACTCATGGAAACTGAACAATCAACTACTGAACCACATCTGCGTGAAGGAAGAAATTAAGATAGAAATTAAAGTCTTCCTTGAATTTAATGAAAATAAATAGACAACATACTCAAACCTATGGGACACGATGAAAGCAGTCCTAAGAGGAAAGTTCATAGCACTAAGTGCATACTTAAAGAAAACAGAGAAAGCATACATTGGGGACTTAACAGCACACCTGAAAGCTTTAGAAAAAAAAAAGAATCAGATGTGCCAAGAAGGAGTAGAAGACTGGAAATAATCAAACTGAGGGCAGAAATCAACAAAATAGAAACACAGAAAACAGTCCAAAGAATCAATGAAACAAAAAGTTGGTTCTTGGAGAAAATCAACAAGATCGACAAACCCCTATCCAAACTAATTAAACAACAGAGAGAGAACATGCAAATAAATAAGATCAGAAATGAAAAGGGGGACATAACCACAGACACAGAGGAAATTCAGAGAATCTTTAGATCTTACTACAAAAGCCTGTATGCCACAAAACTGGAAAATACAAAAGAAATGGACATTTTTTTAGATAAGTACCATATACCAAAGCTAAACCAAGACCAGGTGAATGATCTAAATAGACCTGTTAGTCG
>NW_026068246.1:429294-445983 GCF_014885135.2 Alexandromys fortis
ACAGAGAAACCCTGTCTCGAAAAACCAAAAAAAAAAAAAAAAAAAGGCCATCCATTTAACATATTGTGATCCCCACCTCCCCAGGGTAGCCTTAGCCAGATTATACCAGTCATTTGGGACACAAGGATGGTAGGCTACCTCCTGATGGAAGGTCATGGCCCAAGGGAAGTTAGCCATCCTTGACCACTGCATTCCTCAATTCTTTCATGTCCTTAGCTTCCCAAAGCTAGGGAGCAATTAGTGCTTGGGTAACATTGACATGGAAGGCTTGAGGTCCATAGAATTTAGCCACATAGGCTTCAGCATAAGTATTTCCAGGAGGCTCTGCCCCATGTTCCTCTGTGTGAGAGTCCCAACTTTGCAGTTCCTTGTGGAGGCTGGTATATTTATTTTCTCTGATAAGGATGAAGCCCCCTTATTTGTTCTGTTATCCTTTCTCATTTTGTCCTTTCCAGGGAGGCTGGGACCACTTCTTGTCACAGGCAATATCTACTTACCTTTTTGTCTTTCCCTCTGTCTGACATATTTCTTTCCCTTGGAGCCACTCTTCAGTAAATTGTGCCCATTTTTGATTTTCACTCTCATCTCTCTCCTTTTCTTCCATTCTTTTGAATAATTGGTTATTTTTGGATTTTTCAGACCTCTCCAAATCTTTGACTTTCTCCTGCTCCTCCTCACCTGTCTTACCCCCACCCCAAGTTGTGTTACCCATCATGGAGTCCCATTCACCTTGACAACCACTTTGCCCTGGGAACAGTCAACCCATGTTCTGCACCAGTTGCTGGGCATCCTGAGCCTCCCTATTAACCAGGGAAATGTAAGTGTACATCCTCCCATTCTGCAGCCCCATGACACAGGACAATCAGATGTGATAGGGAGTCAAGTAAAAGCAGAAACTCGGTTTATTACTGTGAGCATCAGCTTATATAGGTTAAGTGGAATCATGTGATGTGGAGGTACCTCCAGCCAATGAGAGACAGTCAAGCCCTTTCTCTGGCCTGAGGGGCATCTACCTAATTTTTGCTCTCTCATCTTTAATCTAACTTGAACCAGGCTGTTTTTCTGTCCTATAGGCCTCATGGTTCAGACCCTGAGAAATTTTGGCCCAAAACTAGGTTTTCTAGTGATGTAGATAATGGGAGAGTAAATGAAAAGAAAGGATCCTTTGAGAACACAAAGGATAACAGGAAAATGAATATGTGTGTGTGTTTGTATACATATATATGTGGGGGATTATATACATATAGAGGACAATCAAAGATTAAAAGACAAAATAAATAATGTTGATGAACATATTTATCATCTTTATAATATGTCATTTTATCTAGTAATGATATTATTATACAGGTTTTCTTCTCCTATCATTAGAGTAAATTAAGATTACACAGAATAAGTAAGTGATTTCTTACAATTTTGAGGTTAGTCTAATTTACAAATGAATATAACCCAAGGATTTATGCTATCATTTTGGTTAGTTCACTGATCCTAGATTCATGGAGAAATATTGTTTTACACCTTGTTGAGGAGATATTTCTGCTTCCAGACATTCTGAATTCACTGATCCTGAAGTCCTTCTAATGCTATAATGTAGACAGAAGTTTCTGTCACATCCATACCCACAGCTATTCAGTCCCAAAGAAACACAGAAATTTATATTAATAATAAACTCTTTTGCCTATCAGCATTATTATTAACTCTTATAACTTAAATTAATACCAATTGTTTTTATGTTTAATCACATAGCTTAATACCTTTTCCTAGTGTTTCAATCTCATCTTGCTTCCTCTGTGTCTCACTGGTGACCATTTCTCTCTCTTTCCCCTCTCCAGAAATTTCCTAGTCTTGTTGCCCCACCTATACTTCCTGCCTAGCTACTAGCCATTCAATGTTTTATGAAACCAATACAAATTACAAATTTTTGCATTATAAAAAAGCATTATTCCACAGCACCCCCCCTTTTCTCTTCTAAAACAAGACACTGAATCTATTTTCCTTTGTTTAGCTTTTTTCCCTGACCATTCTCTATAACAACATGCAAACAACATATTAAACAAATATCTAAAACCTATTTCTGGGCAATGCAGGTGTAGATTTCTAGGCTACAACCAGTTGAGTACTGATGATATTATGGGAAACAAAGAAAATTTAGGATTATGGTCTAGTTCATACAAGAGTATTCTGTGTAGCTGGATCATCTCTGCCAGCACTTTTGAAGGTGTTCTGAGTGTAGAACTCAAGAAACTGCACTAAAACACTGAATTAACTGTGTCATCCAATTCTAATGGAGATTTTTCAGGGGATTGTCCTCAATCCAACTTTATTTTTCTTTACCCAGAATAAATACAGTCTCTCATTTCCTGTGATAACAAAAGCAAAACCTATTCTTCAAAGTAACATATCTTTTGACTTAAGTTTAAAGAAAGGGCATTTTAAATATTTATACATTTGAATAATCCAACTACATTTATAGTCAACTATCTTTTAAAAGCTATTGTTCCTTCCTTAGCAGTCAAACAATTCAAACACAATAACATACAGTATCCAGATTCTCTATGTGTTTCCCATATTTACATGACTTTTAATTTTTTACTGTTTATTCATTTTTCTTCTTTAATTTATGTTTCTTTTTGACACAGGGTTTCTCAGTTTACCTTTGACTGGTCTAGTATCTCACTCTGTAGATCAGGTTGGCTTTGAAGTCACTGAGGTTCTCCTGCCTCTGCCTCCCAAATTATTGGATTTAAGATGTATGCCACCACACCCAACTACTCTGTTTCTTTTCTCTCTCAAGCCTATAAACATTTTTTTTTGTTTTCATTTATTTTTATTATTTTATTTTATTCTATTTTATTACTTTAAAAACACAAATTCAAATACCCACCTCCCCCCTTCTCCCACTCCCTCCATAGACCCTCCCACCCCACCTACTCCAATCCTAAGTGAGGGCAAGACACCCTGCCCTGTGAAAAGTCCAAGGCCCTTCCTACTACATCTATGTTGAGCAAGGTATACATCCAAAGAGCATAGGATCCCAAAAGCCAGTACATGCAGTACAGACAAATTTCTGTTTTAAACACACTGTAAAATGTTTGGAGTTATTTTACATCTGAATCAGTTTTCACTGTGTATTTTTTATCTGACCACATGAGTCTTTAATCTCCTAAGCAATGTGGCTAGGATTAAAGCTGCAACTTTAGCAGCTGACTGCAGTCTATTCCTTAGATTTTTAAAAGTCCAGTTTCATGGCAGAGATACTGGCCAAAGCCAGATTAATTTGCACAGCTCTATGAAGTTTCTAGGTCCATGCCACCACCAAGAGGTCAGATGCCAGCTGTTCAAAAACACAATTTAAATGTGGTGGTAGAACCTTTTAAAAGAGCTCCAAGTTTTATTTTTTATTTTGTATTAATGGTGAGTCAGGAAGCTTCTCTTAAAGAAGCTGAGCCTCCACTTGCTGCCAGAAAACAGAACCTACCTAGAGAAAAGATGGTTTCCAAGAAACTGTGCTTCAATCTGTTCTTGTCTGTCTAGAATCTCATTTTTTAGAATTTTTTCTCAAGTTTACATGTAAATTCTTGCCAAATGTGTAGGCATGATTTGTAGATGGAAGATATTGCCTGTTCAGTCTTACAACCTTTCATCCCAAAGAAACACAGAAGACTTCTATTAATTATATACTGTTTGACCTATTAACTGAGGTTTATTATTAACTAGCTCTTACAACTTAAATTAACCCACAATTCTTGTCTATGTTTAGTCACATGGCTTGATACTTTTTATCAGATGCCAGGCCTCCTTAGCCCTATTCCCCAGGAAAAGGTGAGTGCACTATCTACCCATTCCACTGTTCCCACAACACAAGAAAATCAGATGAGATAGGGAGTCAAGTCCCAAAGCAGGAACTCAGTTTATTACTGTAAGCATCAACTTATATAGGTTAAGTGACATCATGGGTTGTAGGGGTACCTCCAGCAAATGACAGACAGCTAAGTCCTCCTTCTGGCTGGAGGGGTTTCTACCTAGGTTTTGCTGTCTCATCCCCCCCCAGTAGCTTTAAGACTATCCTTCAAACTTAAGGCAGGCTTTTCTCTGCCCTACAGGTCTTGAAGTACTGGCCAAGAGATAATTTTGGCCCAACAATCAGAGAGGCATAGATTTTTCCTCTGCATCTGGCTTGTGACTTTTTTTCTGCCTTTCCTCCTCAAAGAATTCAATTAGTCTGGTTGCTCTGCCTGTACTTCTTGTCTGGCTACTGGCCAATATGCATTTTATTAAACCAATATGAGTGACACATCTTTCTATTGTACAAAACACTATCAGCCTTTTAAAAGGCGTCTCTTGCTCCTTCCTTGTCCTCTCCTACCCTATCCTTTCTCCTTTTATATTTCTTATTATCTCTTCAACTTTCTGCTTTCTACTCACTTTTACTTCCACTTCCACCCCACTTTACTTTGACTTGTTTACTACTGTCCCTTTTCAATGCTAGCTCTTCCCTTTCTCCCTCATGTCTTCTTCTATTTCTCCTTTACCTTTTAGGTACTTTAATGGGAAGAATATAATTCTACCTTCTTTCCATTTGAGGTAATATAAGCAGTAGCCAAAATGTACACCCATAAAGAGAAAGATCATGGAGACTTCAGTATTAATAATGAGAAGAGGTTGAGTACTCTTAACAATATCAAAGATCAAAAAATATATTACGGTGAATAAGAAATCCAAGTAAGTAAAACTTGATGTGAAAACTCATGACCTGAATCTGTGTAAAAGTTTTAAGTGATGGCACATGTCTCTAAGTTCAACACTTGATCTAAGTTACAGGAGAATCTATAGTTTGTGGAGAACATGTTCATCAACAAATATAGCCAAAACATTGGCAGTCAAGTGACAAAATTGTCTCAAAAGAAACAATAATAATAAGAAGCATTTGAAGAAGTTGCATTTATATTAACCTCTAACCTTTGTATAAGTTTTTATAAGTAAATATACCTGTGCATGAATGAAAATATACATAAAATATGGATGTTACACGTATTCACTGAAGCATATTCAGCAATAGAGCTATATAACCTACTTACGTCTTAAATTTAATCCAGAGAGTGTTGTAAAACACTATCATTTTTTTCCAGTATGCATAAAACCATACAGTTAATTGTAGTTTGTTACTTCAGAATCATAAAACTGTGGGACACATATGAAGAATTTGAATTTACAGCTTGGTGTCAGAGCTAGTCTAGCAGAGATGAAAATAGCAGAACAGAGTATTTTCAGATGTTATACTGAAAACACTTAAAGTAAACATTATGAATAGAATCAAAACTAGAGTTTTTCCTGACACCTATTAAAATTACTGATAGTCAACTAAAAAGAAACATCAATCTAACAATTGATAACATTAATGAATGGGATGGAGTTTGCTTCAAAACTAAAATGACACCACATTTGATACATTGTTATACTTTATAAATCTATCAAAAATTAATTGAAATTAAAATATTCAAAAGAAATTAAAACTTATACATTAATTTCAGCAGCAACCATAAAGGAACAATATGAATTCAATATCTTTTCACAGAATGGGTAGTGTGTGAAAAGTTGTATATGCTTGGAGTGGATATTAAATATTTAATTAATAAATCCTTGACTAAGAAAAAAAATCCTGTCACAAAATGACAATATCACATTGTTATCTGTACTATTAAAGATACAACATAGCATGGTATTTGTCTGGATTTAGTAAGAGAGTTGTTTTGAGTTACAACTCAACTACTTTTCAGAAAATTGGAATAAAGTCATTTAAAAATTAGGAGTGCATGTTTTGGGATCCACTGTCAATTATGTATCAATGGGAGTATAAACTATACATTTAACAGGATAAAAGATGGGATGGCTTAGCCAGTAAAGTTTTTCCTTCACCCACATGATGCTTAGAGTTCTTAATCATCACTCTCATATAAAAAGGTGGTGCATCCTGTAATTTTGGGTGTTTGTGAGGTAGAGTTAGAAGTTTTAGAGTCAGTGAATCTGTTTGACTATATATATAAAATCTCTGTTCCCAATGGTACATGTAGCATGTAGGTAATTCTGCTATATAAGATGTAGAGATAGAAGTATTCTTGTATCAAACTCTTCCTGGGTTATATATAACACTTAAGGCCAGTTTTGACTTCGTATTTGTTTAAAAAGTAAACAAAAACAGAAGCAAATACTAAATTCTAGTTGACATGAAGTTTAAAACTCAGAGACAATTCTGGACATTAACAATTCCTGTGTTACTGAATATATATTTTCCAAAAAGCAACATGAGGGAAATGTTGGCTGGGTCTTGCAGTGTATTGAGGGAAAATAATAAAGAATAATTCTGAGTTAAGTTTCCCAGTCATATGGAAGGAAATTAATAAGAATTTTTCTTCATTGTTTTGTATTGAGCCTTTGATAACAGCATAATCATCCTTTTTATAGAATACACTAGCAATTTATTTTTCACTCCCAAATAAGAACATTCTCTTTCACTCTTGATCCTAACCTTCTGCTTTTCTACATAATTTGCCCTTTGAAGGGTTTTATATTAATATATTTTAAACATATTCTCTTGTTTCATACATGTATGCAATATATACAATGCATTTTTATCATAACTGCACCACATTTGTTCTTCTACTCCTCCCACTACCCCACAACATGCCCTCTTGCTTTTAACTCAATAAATATTAGACCATCTACTAAAGCAGTTTACACAGGAGTAACATTCTGAGTAAAGGTAACTATTTCACATCCAGCAGACTTCATAGGGCTATGACTTCTCACCTAAGGATGGTACTTTAAAACTACAACAACAACGAGTCAAATCTTATGTTTTGGCTTCTTTCCCAAATTAGAAGGTCTGTATACACTTAGTAGTTTCTTAATATATGTTTAAAGTAGTAAAATTAATACTTATTTTGATAAGTGATATGTTACATTTATTACAATGGATTCTAAACTGAACTAATAACAATG
This sequence comes from Alexandromys fortis, assembly GCF_014885135.2. Classification (NCBI taxonomy): domain Eukaryota; kingdom Metazoa; phylum Chordata; class Mammalia; order Rodentia; family Cricetidae; genus Alexandromys; species Alexandromys fortis. The sequence goes on from NW_026068246.1 coordinate 436,291, forward strand.
ATTTAAAAGTGGAACATGTATCAAGGAATTTAGTTAGCATTAATAAACAGAAGTTTTTAATGAACAGATGGTAAAGGCAGTCATTTTAGCCAGAGAAAATCAGTTTAGCTAACATAGTTGTAGAGCCTGGCAGACACTATATTCCCTATGATTCAAGGAAAGTCTATGATTTATAGACTATTTTCTTACAAGGCTTTCTAAGGTGCTACATTTGAATGATATTGCAATCCAACACAGTGTAGGTCACTCATTTGACAGCTACTAGAGACAAGTACTGGAGATACTTATTGAAATTAAATGTCTTGTAGGTCCAAAGAAGTGATCTGGAATTATATTTTAGGTTTAGTACACTTTCATATAAAGGAGTTAAGAAAAAAGTAATTTTAATTCACATGTTACCGTTTTCTGTGTTAGTGAAAATTGCTGAGAAGTTGCAATCTGTCTGGGAAAACTCTTTGCTGTTTTGTGCTACATTTATTTTTGGGAAAGGATGCTGCGAAAAAAGAATGTGCAACAGATGACTTGGTTTAGGGCGAGATAAATAATAGTATACAGATGTAGTGAGGAGCTGCAGGCAGGCCTGCTTTTCATCCTGCCTAGCTCCCGCATGGCTAGCTTTACACCTGAAATAATTACACGGAAACTGTATTCTTTTAAACACTGCTTGGCCCATTAGCTCTATCCTCTTACTGGCTAATTCTAACATCTTGATTAATCCATTTCTAATAATCTGTGTAGCACCATGAGGTGGTGACTTACCAGGAAGGATCTTAACCTGCGTCAATCTTGGAGAGTAGAGCTATAGCGTCTGCCTCTCTTTCCTTCTCCCCAGCATTCTGTTCGGTCTACTCTGCCTATCCAAAATCCGCCCTATCAGGCCAAGCAGTTCTCTTTATTAATTAACCAATGAAAGCAACAGATAGATAGAAGACACTCCCACATCATACAGGCATGTAATTCAAGGATAAATACTAATTCATTTAGGGAGTTAGAAATGTTTATTGCCTTAAAAATTTAAAGGACAATGTTACAGCATATTACTTTCTTTGTATTTGTTGAAAGTAGCTTAGTGCTTACCAATGTTAGCAAGAATTACATACAGTATCTTTTATAACTGTAAGTGACAAAATATTGTAAAGTGGTAACATATAACATTAAAACTTTATATCAAATTTGTAAAGAGATAGGCTTCGTAAGAATTTACATATTATTAGAACTAATTTAAGGAAAAATAGTAAAAAATTATTGCATACATCAAAATTGACTTATATTTCACTGTCTTATATTTTTCACTTATTAAAAAAATGGAAATTAAAATAAAAAAATTGAGATATTCTGAACTTGCAATAGTTTCAAATTGAATTTAATGGAAGATAATGAGTTAGTTTTCCTAAGGAGCAAAACTCCAATAAGGATTCCTAAAGCTTACCAAAAATTACCAAAGAAATACATAAAAATGAGAAACAAGACAAAATATTGCTGACAGTGTAAGCTGACACAAGTGTTTGTCATTGAAGGAATATGTGCTAAGCTGAATTTTGCAATGTGTTGCTAATTTCTTTTGTGCTAATTTCAATTTAAACTAAATTAAAACAATTAATTTATTACTTGGTATGCATGTATGTTTTTGTGTGCATTGTTTCAGGTATGTTAGCCTGTGTGTGTACATGTTTGTGTTGGTACATACATGTGGAGGTCAAGGAGGAAATCTGGTTTCACACTTTTTTTCTCCTACACTATTCTCTTGATAAAAATTATCTTATTGAACCTAGAGTGAAGACAGCAGCTCAACAGTACTCAAGTCTCTGCTCCAATTCTCAACACTTGCATTACAGGCATGTGTACCATCACTGCCAGGTTTTTAGGTGGGTTTTGAAGGATTTGAACTCAGGCTCCTGTAAAATGTTCCCTCTAAGCCATCTCCCCAAATCTGAACCCCAATTTTCAGCATTTGAAAGAAGGTTGTACAATTGCTTTTCAGTGAAGAATTTTTTACATGAGTGTTTTGTGTGTGTGTGTGTGTGTGTGTGTGTGTGTGTGTGTGTGTGTGCAGGTGTATAGGTACATGCATGGGGATAAAAATGAAGGCAATCTTATAGCATTACATTTTTCTCTTTTTATATTTTTATTTTACATATTATCAACATTAGAAATTTCTGATGTTGACATATCACTCTTTAATTAATCATACACAAGACCATATAGGTATCAAGTATAAAGCATAGACACTGAACAATTTACAACTGAAGTAGAAATATAAGGAAAAATGGCGACAACTCATTATTATCTTAAGTGAAGACCAAGATGTGATTACATAATATATTATTAATTAACTTAATTTTCTTGTGGGTGTACTTGTTGTCTTGAACCATATAAAATATATGCTTGCTACAACTAAACAAAATCCTACTTTTTACTATCAAAATGTGTGTCATATTAAGAATGAGATTTCATTTCAGTTATTCAACAATACACTGTTCATTACTAGTAGTGAGAGTCACTATAACTCTTACATCCTAACTCTTTGAATACCTTTCCCCTTTAAAATTAAATAATTATTCGCCACTATTCTATCCCTTAAAAGACAATTTATATCTCCAGCAAAAATATATCTTTGAAAAATCATTTTAGCATTTAACAGATGGACTTATTTCAAGTCATTGATTTTAGGATGTTAAAAATGTCTGCATAGTAATTTCTATTGAAATAATTTTCTTTAAGGATGGAAGAAATAGCAATAAATAACAGTAACCTTTGGGCAGTACAGCTTTTGGCAGTATTAAGGCCAAAATCTTCTCAAGGGATTGAAGAGAATTCTGGTACTAATTACCCTTTTTTTCTGTATGAAATGTTAACTGTCTAAGAATTAATGGAGCAAATCCTTTTAACTGATCTAATGTTTCAAGAGTAATGTCATACTTAAATGTCTCAGTTTTTCAGCAGTAATCCATACATGTTCTTTATATTTTAACACTCCATCTTTTTCTTTACACATTCTGAGACTTGAAAGGCTAGCATACAGAGCTAAGGTCTTTCCCCTCTTTTCTCCTATATTTGTTAAGAGCCACTAATACAAAAGCAAAAAAAAAAACCCACAAAACAAACAAATCTTCACACTTTTGATTTGACTGACACAGCATTATAAAGTAGCTTGATCTTTCCAACCAGTTGCAAAGACATTAATCCTCATACAAATGGACACTGAGAGGAAGCAAGCAGGCAAGCATGGAAAATGACACCTTGTCCATGTCATAGAGGAAACTAGTAGATAGCACTGAGAAAGTCTGGAGATTCAGGTTGTTGCCTGTGGATGAGTACGGTGCCAAATGCTGGTCTTGCCACAGTGATGATAAAAATTGGAAATCCTAGAAAATCTCTTTGTATACTGTTTTAACACTGAAAACTGTAACTCCCCACCATGACAAGTGATAACAATTGTCTAGAACTTAGTTTAAAGTGTAAGAGTAAATCTTAAGGTTCTTCTATAAATTTAATCCTTCATGAACAAAGCATATTGGAAAATTTCAGAGAAAGCAAAACAAGTACAGTTTCTTTCAGAAATAGTTTAAGCAAGATTTTCTCTAACTATATCAGATTGTTTAAAATGCCTTTCAAACTTTTAGTCAGAGTTGAAAGGGAAGTATAAAAGAAATTGCATCATAAAAGAGGTAATTGCAAAACATGGGAAATAAATTAAAATATTGTAAAAGAATATTTGTTTAAGGTTTTATTTATTTTCCCCCTGCCTTGGGAACTGTGCTTGAGTGCTCAGTTGACTAGTTCTTGTGGGTTCTGAGCTTTACTGGTCCTGAAGGTGGGGCAAGTACTGTCAAGATGTGAGTTCTTGGTGCCCAGTTTCCATTGGTCTTTGCTGTCTTAATTCTAAGCCTACTTTTTTATTCCAAGATTTATTTTTATTTTTAATTATGTGTGTCTATATGTATATCGTAGTGAAATTTTAAGGGTATCTTACAAAGCTGGAGTTCTAAGTGCTTATGTGTCACCCCATGTGATTGCTGGGAATTGAACAGAGGTCACTCTTAACCACTGAACTATCTCTCTTTGCTGCTGGGCTGGGAGAATCTGCCCAGAAAAGGCTTCCCTCACATCTTTCACGACATGAGGGTAAGTCTGCCTTGATTACTGAATGCTCCTTGCATTTGGTGGTGCAGGAAGGGAAGAAAGAGGAGGTGTCTTCATTTAGAGAAAAATCACGATATGTTATTTCAAGTGGTGTGTGTCCCCTGTCTATGCTACATTAGCCAAGCATTCCAGATGAGCCTGAGGTGGGAGAAGACAAATACTATTCTCTTAAGTGTAAGGCAGGAAGAGAGGGCTGATGCTGATCTCTCCTGTTAGAAAGATTCCAAGAGCAAAAGAGTAGATATAATAGGCTCTGTCCTTTGATGATAGGACTAGAAACATACTGGGATCCAAAAGGAATCAAAAGCCAGTATGAAAGAACTAAAATTGTGGATTAGAAATCTGGGAGAAGGGGCTAGAGAGATGGCTCAGTGTTTAAGGTTTTAAAACAGGGATAGCTACCAATGCTACAGAATTCTATTAACAATGTTTTGTGCAGCATTACAGCTTGTTATTCAGGTTCCCAATGCTCAGAAAAACTGACCTGAAATTCTAGAAATAAAAATCAAAGGACATTTATGCATTTGTTGTTATTTTTCCCACAAGTATGGTTGTAGTATTTATAGACAGCTGATATTAAAATCACATGATCAAAGTGTCAAGTTATTATAAAAACAATAATCAAGTTCATGGTCACTCTTTAAGAAAATCAAAATGGAAGTTAAACTTTTAGTAATATTTGGGATAATAATAAGCAGAATCATGTGCACTTATTATTCCTCTATGTCTATTACAATCTGCAATAGTCATCTAGCCAGTCAGCATGGTCCTCCATCAGCAATGTAAAATAATTTCTAACTTTCTCTACCAAAATGTAATCCATGTATTCTTTTCTATTGATTTTTCCCTTTTTATTATTATTTAAAAAAAATTTCACCTCCTCCCATTTTCCTCCCCCATGCCCCCATTTCTCCTACCCTTCCCTTTCCAGTCCAAAGAGCAGTCAGGGTTCCCTCCTCCATCCAGGTCTAGGAAGGTGAGCATCCAAACAGATTAGGCTCCCACAAAGCCAATACATGCAGTAGGATCAAAACCCAGTGCCATTGTCATTGGCTTCTCAGTCAGCACTCCTTATCAGCCATGTTCAGGGAGTCCGGTTTGATAACATACTCCATCAGTCCCAGTTCAGCTGGCCTTGGTGAGCTTCCATTCAATCAGCCCCAAAGTCTCAGTGGGTAGGTCACCCCTCGCGGTCCTGACTTCCTTGCTCATGTTTTCCTTCCTTCTGCTCCTCATTTGGACCTTAGGAGTTCAGTCCAGTGCTCCAATGTGGGTCTCTATCTCTATCTCCATCCATCGCCAGATGAAGGTTCTATGGTGATATGCAAGACATTCATCAGTATGACAATAGGATAGGGCCATTTCAGCCTCCCTCTCCTCAGCTGCCCAAGGAACTAGCTAGGGACATTTCCTTGGACACCTAGGAACCCCTCTAAAGTCAAGTCTCTTGCCAACCCTAAAATGGCTCCTTTAATTAAGATATATGTTGCGGGAGGTCCTTCCACCCCTCCAACCAATAGCTGCTGTGATACCAGCCCATTGGAGCGTGGTCTCTCTCCCTTTAAAAAAGTGGCTATTTCCTCTGCTCGCTCTCTTCACTTCCTGCTCCGCCGGAGACTAGACTCCCTTCCTGGTTGTGCAGATGGCTGCTGTCTGGGACGGTGATCTGTAAGTTTTCCCCTTTAAATAAATAACACCCTATTGATCATAACTCCAAACTGGTGTGGCCTTGTTCATGACTTATGCCTTCATCTGGCGCCCGAACGTTTGGCTTTTAGGACCTCTCCTTTCCCCGCTCGAGTTCGGCTTGGCATGAGCCCTCCCTTCCTTAGCCGCGGCCTGTGCCTTGCGGCGGGCGGCCGTGTGGCCTGTGCCTTGTGGCGGCCTTGTAGTCGGTGCCTTGTGCGTGGAGCCAGCAGTTTAATATAAATTATCACGCACTGGCTTTTCTTGCTGCAGTTCTTTATATTTTTTTAGACACCTCAGATTGACTTCAAGTCCCCACGCACCCTATCATCTGCTTCCCCACGTGGATTTAAACTCCACAGGCCCGCGTAGTCTCTGCCTGCGTGGTTTACTCTTTTCTGAGTCGTTTTTAAATCTCCCTTACGAGTACAGCTCTTAAGTGGTGTGAACCAGAGCACGCGGTTACCGGTTGCAGAAGCTGCAACCCCTCAGGGTGACTCTGTCACGTGGAGGCATACACAGCTTCCTGGTTACTCTTCTCTACCCCTGGATTCTGGGTTTATGGTTCCCTGTACGCCATTTTTTGTTTAGTTCGTGACTTAGGCCCCAGTGTCGAGTCCGAGATACACTCGGCCTTCAGGCCCATAATATCCAGAGAGGCAGGACGATCTCTGAGGCCTACCGGGTGGTGGTGGCATACGCCTTTAATCCCAGCACTGGGGAGGCAGAGGCAGGAGGATCTCTGTGAGTTCCAGGCCGGCCAGGCGGTGGTGGTGCACGCCTTTAATCCCAGAGACAGGCGGATTTCTGCAGACCCTCAAACAGGAACCCGTTTTCGTCGAGACTTGGCAACAGCGCCACCTGCTGGATAATAGGTAATATGGCAGTTTTCGTTTCCAACATGAATTTAACTGTTTGGGCTACCAATACCATGGGTCGTATCATGCAAGGTTTATATGACTATGAGGATAACTTAATTTACTGGCTACTAGGGTTTAGTATTCTTTTGCATATTCTATCATTTAGGAAGATTATGGCACTCCAAAGAACCATACTATCTTTACTAGAAACATATACAGGTCAGGAGATTCAGGATTTAAGAGAGACAATGATAAAAAGATTTGAAAAGATTGAAGAAATTATTGGAGCTGGTGAACAGAGTAAGGAGGCACAAGGACAGTATACAATGCCGCCACCAGCTATTAGAACTGGCTTACCCAGGGTTTTTGCTACATACCCTATACTTAATTCTGACAAAGCGTCAACTTCTAAAGGCTCAAGGGGAGTCAGAGAAGCTAGATGGACGCCAATAGCAATGAATGATCTAAAAGAAATTAAGCAGGCTATTGTTAATTTTGGTTTGCACAATGATTATGTAAAGGAAATGATAAGGACTTGGGCTTCTAACGCTAGAGCTACCCCCTATGATTTCCATCAGTTAGTGTCTGCAGTTTTAGATAAGGGACCTTCCTTGATGTTTGGAATTTATTTCAGAGAAGAATCCAAACATATGGAACAGCAAGGAAGAGCAAAAGGTGTCGAGGTTTCCCAAGATCAAATTCTTGGTGCAGGAGAATATGCTGATCCACAGGTCCAAGCTCTTTATGATGATGAAGTACTGTGTCTATGTCACCAAGCAGCTTTAAATGCTTGGAATAGGATACAAGATCCAGCAAAAAGGGTTGAATCATATACCAGAATTAGGCAGGGACAGAGAGAACCCTTTATTGACTTTTTGCAAAGATTAATTAAGGCTCTGGACATAGGGGTAACAGACCCAGAATCTAGACGAATACTTCTTGAATCTCTAGCTTTTGAGAATGCAAATATAGAATGCAAAAAGATAATTGGGCCTTTAAAGTCTAGATCAGCACCTATGGATGAATGGATTCAGCATACGATGAATGTTGAGGCGTTTAGCTATAATGATGAATCTTGGGTAGGAGAAGCGGTTTCCACAGCAATGAGGAGACATCAAACTGCCAGGTGTTTTAATTGTGGTAAATTAGGACATCTGAAAAGGGATTGCAAGCACAGAATTTCTAGGAATAATATCTCCTCTGGGAATGACAAAAATAGGAGACCTAGGCCTTCAGGTATATGTAGGAGATGCGGTAAAGGTCGACATTGGTCCAACGAATGCAGGTCAACAACAGACAAACAAGGCAACCCGATACCGCCGGGAAACTCCTTGAGGGGCCTAGGGGGTTTGGTAACAAAGCAAACATTCAAAGATACAAAGAAATTGTAGTAACCACATGTGTACTATCAGATCACCATGGAATAAAGTTAGAATTTGACAACAATTCTACCCCCAGTAAGCCTACAAACTCAAGGAAACTGATCAGTCAACTACTGAACCACCCCTGTGTCAATGAAGAAATAAAGAAAGAAATTAAGGTCTTCCCTGAATTTAATGAAAATAAAGACACAACATATTCAAACCTATGGGACACTATGAAAGCAGTGCTAAGAGGAAAGTTCATAGAACTAAGTGCCCACTTAAAGAAAATGAAGAAAGCACACGTTAGAGACTTAACAGCAGACCTGAAAGCTCTAGAAAAAAAAAAAAGAAGCAGACTCACAAAGGAGGAGTAGAAGACTGGAAATAATCAAACTGAGGGCTGAAATTAACAAAATAGAAACACAGAAAACAATCCAAAGAATCAATGAAACAAAAACTGGTTCTTTGAGAAAATCAACAGATAGACAAACCCCTATCCAAACTAATCAAACGGCAGAGAGAGAACATGCAAATTATTATGATCAGGAATGAAAAGACCACATAACCACAGAGACAGAGGAAATTCAGAGAATCATGGATCTTCCTACCAAAGCCTGTATGCCACAAAACTGGAAAATGTAGAAGAAATGGACTTTTTTTTTAGATAAGTACCATATACCAAAGTTAAATCAAGACCAGGTAAGCAATTTAAATAGACCTGTAAGTCACGGAGAATTAGAAGCTGTTATCAAAAATCTCCCTACCAAAAAAAGCCCAGGACCAGATGGTTTCAATGCTGAATTCTACCAGAATTTCCAAGAAGAGATAATACCTATACTCCTTAATATATTTCACAAAATAGAAACAGAAGAGTCATTGTCAAACTCCTTTTATGAAGCTACAGTAACCTTGATACCAAAACCACAGAAAGACTCATGCAAGAAAGAGAATTACAGGCCAATCTCATGCATGAACATCGAGGCAAAAATTCTCAATAAAATACTGGCAAACTGAATCCAAGAACACACCCAAAAAATTATCCATTATGATCAAGTAGGCTTCATCCCAGAGAGGAAGTGTTGAAATAAGGTGCGGCGGGGCTGTGTCCCCAACACCCCGGCCGCTTGGCTAGCTTATGCCCGAAATAACAACACAAACTGTATTAATTTAAAAAACTGCTTGGCCCATGAACTCTAGCCCTTACAGGCTAATTCTCGCACCTGGACTAGCCCATTTCTAATGATGTGTATAAGCACCCCAAGGTGCGCTTACCGGGAAGATTCCAGCCTCCGTCCATCCTGGGTCGGAGCTGCCTGGGAGAGCGGAGCCTGGCGTCTCTGCTCCAGAGAGCAGAGCTGTCAAGCCTCTCCAGGAGCAGAGCAGAGTCTGCCTCACTTCCTCTTCCGCCCAGCATCCTATTCTGTTTACTCCTCCCACCTATGTTCTAACGTATCAGGGCCAGCCAAGCAGTTTCTTTATTGCTCAATGACCTTCCTCCATCAAGGAAGGGCTGGTTCAACATAGGCAAATCTATCAATGTAATCCATCATATAAATAAACTGAAAGAAAAAACATATGATCATTTCATTAGATGCTGAAAAAGCATTTGACAAAATTCAATACCTCTTTATGATAAAGGT
>NW_026068246.1:452239-463191 GCF_014885135.2 Alexandromys fortis
TTATCAAAAATCTCCCTACCAAAAAAAGCCCAGGACCAGATGGTTTCAATGCTGAATTCTACCAGAATTTCCAAGAAGAGATAATACCTATACTCCTTAATATATTTCACAAAATAGAAACAGAAGAGTCATTGTCAAACTCCTTTTATGAAGCTACAGTAACCTTGATACCAAAACCACAGAAAGACTCATGCAAGAAAGAGAATTACAGGCCAATCTCATGCATGAACATCGAGGCAAAAATTCTCAATAAAATACTGGCAAACTGAATCCAAGAACACACCCAAAAAATTATCCATTATGATCAAGTAGGCTTCATCCCAGAGAGGAAGTGTTGAAATAAGGTGCGGCGGGGCTGTCCCCAACACCCCGGCCGCTTGGCTAGCTTATGCCCGAAATAACAACACAAACTGTATTAATTTAAAAAACTGCTTGGCCCATGAACTCTAGCCCTTACAGGCTAATTCTCGCACCTGGACTAGCCCATTTCTAATGATGTGTATAAGCACCCCAAGGTGCGCTTACCGGGAAGATTCCAGCCTCCGTCCATCCTGGGTCGGAGCTGCCTGGGAGAGCGGAGCCTGGCGTCTCTGCTCCAGAGAGCAGAGCTGTCAAGCCTCTCCAGGAGCAGAGCAGAGTCTGCCTCACTTCCTCTTCCGCCCAGCATCCTATTCTGTTTACTCCTCCCACCTATGTTCTAACGTATCAGGGCCAGCCAAGCAGTTTCTTTATTGCTCAATGACCTTCCTCCATCAAGGAAGGGCTGGTTCAACATAGGCAAATCTATCAATGTAATCCATCATATAAATAAACTGAAAGAAAAAACATATGATCATTTCATTAGATACTGAAAAAGCATTTGACAAAATTCAATACCTCTTTATGATAAAGGTCTTGGAGAGATTAGGGATACAAGATTCATACCTAAATATAATAAAAGCTATATACAGTAAGTCAACAGCTAACATCAAATTAAATGGAGAGAAACTCAAAGCCATTCCACTAAAATCAGGAACAAGACAAGGCTGTCCACTCTCTCCATATCTCTGCAATATAGTGCTTGAATTTTTAGCACTAGCAATAAGAAACATAAGGAGATCAATGAGATTAAAATTGGAAAGGAAGAAGTCAAGCTTTCGTTATTTGCAGATGATATGATAGTGTACATAAGAGACCCCAAAAACTCCACCAAAGAACTGCTACAGTAGATAAACACCTTTAGTAATGTGGCAGGATACAAGATCAACTCCAAAAAATCAGTTGCCCTTCTAAACACAAAGGATAAAGAAGCAGAGAGGGAAATCAGACAAGCATCACCTTTCATGATAGCCACAAATAGCATAAAATATCTTGAGGTAACTCTAACCAAGGAAGTGAAAGATCTATTTGACCAGAACTTTAAATTTTTGAAGAAAAAAATTGAAGAGGATACGAGAAAATGGAAGGATATCCCTTGCTCTTGGGTTGGGAGGATCAACATAGTAAAAATGGCAATTCTACCAAAAGCAATCTAGAAATTCAATGCAACCCCCATCCAAATCCCAACAAAATTCTTCACAGACATTGAGAGAAAAATAATCAACTTTATATGGAAAAACAACAAACCCAGGATAGCCAAAATATTCCTATACAATAAAAGTACTTCTGGAGGCATTATCATCCCTGACTTCAAACCCTATTATAGAGCTACAGTAATGAAAATAGCCTCGTTTTGGCATAAAAACAGAGATGTTAACCAATGGAATCAAATTGAAGACCCGGATATTAACCCACAAACCTATAAACACCTAATTTTCGATAAAAGTGCTAAAATTATACAAGGAAGAAAGAAATCATCTTTAACAAATGGTGGTGGCACAACTGGATTTTAGCATGTAGAAGAATGAAATTAGATGCATGTCTACCACCATGCACAATACTCAAGTCCAAATGGATTAAAGACCTCAATATAAATCTGACCAAGCTGAACCTGATAGTAGAGAATGCTGGAAGTAGTCTGCAACACATGGACACAGGAGACTAAATCCTATGTATAACCTTAGTAACACAAACAATAAGAGCAACAATGCGTAAATGGGACCTCCTGAAACTGAGAATCTTCTGTAATGCAAAGGACACTGTCATTAAGACAAAAAGGAAACCTACTGAATGGGAGAAGATCTTCACAAACACCACATCAGATAAAGGTCTGATCTCCAAAATATATAAAGAACTCAAGAAACTAAACATTAAAACTCTAATTAACCCAATTTAAAAATGGGGTATTGACTGAACAAAGAATTCTCAACAGAAGAAGTTCAAATGGCCAAAAGACACTTAAGGTCATGCTCAACCTCCTTAGTGATCAGGGAAATGCAAATTAAAACAACTTTGAGATACCATCTTACACCTATCAGAATGGCTAAAATCAAAAACACCTATGATAGCCTATGCTGGAGAGGTTGTGGAGTAAGGGGAACACTCATCCATTGCTGGTGGAAATGCCAACTTGTGCAACCACTTTGGAAATCAGTGTGGCGATTTCTCAGGAACCTGGGAATCATCCTACCTCAGGATCCAGCAATTCCACTCTTGGGTATATACCCAAGAGAATCCCAATCATACTACAAAAGCATTTGTTCAACTGTTGTAATAAGGAGCGGCGGGGCTGCGTCCCCAACACCCCGGCCGCTTGGCTAGCTCATGCCCAAAATAACAACACACAAACTGTATTCATTTAAGAACTGCTTGGCCCATGAACTCTAGCCCTTACAGGCTAATTCTCGCACCTGGACTAGCCCATTTCTAATGATGTGTGTAAGCACCCCAAGGTGAGCTTACCAGGAAGAATCTAGCCTAAGTCCATCCTGGTATCTCTGCTCCAGAGAGCAGAGCTGTCCGGTCCCTCTGTAAGCAGAGCAGAGTCTGACCTCACTTCCTCTTCCGCCCAGAATTCTATTCTGTTTACTCCTCCCACCAATGCTTTAACCTATTAGGCCAAGCAGTGTGTTTATTACTTAACCAATGAAATCAACAGATTGATATATGACATTCCCACATCATTCAACTATGTTCATAGCAGCACTATTTGTTATAGCCAGAACCTGTAAACAATGTAGGTTCCCCTCAATAGAAGAATGCATAAAGAAGGTGTGGAACATATACACATTAGATTTCTAATTAGTGGTAAAAAAAAAAAAAAGATATCATGAACTTTGCATGCAAATGGATGGAAATGGAAAACACTTTACTGAGTGTGATAACCCAGACCCAAAAAGAGAAATATGGTATGTACTCACTAATAAGTGGACTCTAGCCATAAACAAAGGATCCTAGAGAAGCTAAATAAGAAGGTGAACCCAAAGAAAAACATATATTTATCTTCCTGGATATTGAAAGTTGACAAGATCATTGGGCAAAAGTTGGGATCAGGGTGTTGGGGGTGGATTAGGAGGAAGGGGAGATGGGGAGAGAGAAGAGAGAAGGGGAGGCCTGGAGAGAGCTTGTGGGAATGTGATAATTGAGATGGAAGGAGGGTGGATATGGGATCAGGGAAGAAGTTATCCTAATCAAGGTATCCATTTTAGGGTTAGTTAGAGTTTTGGCTCTAGAGGAGTTCCCAGGTGTCCAATGGGATTTCCCCAACTGGTTCCATGGGCAGCAGAGGAGAGCGTGTCTGTATTGGCTTTATCCTATAGCCACACTGATGAATATCTTGCATATCACCATAGAACCTTCATACGGCGATAAATGGAGATAGAGACAGAGACCCATAGTGGAATACTGGACTGAGCTCCCAAGGTCCAAATGAGCAGCAGAAGGACGGAGAACATGAGCAAGGAAGTCAGGATGGTGAAGGGTACATCCACCCACTGAGACAATGGGACTGATCTAATGGGAGCTCACCAAGGCCAGTTGGACTGGGACTGATGGAACAAGTGATCAAACTGGACTCTCTGAATGTGGCTGACAATGAGGGCAGACTGAGAAGCCAATGACAATGGCACTGAGTGTTGATTCTATTGCATGGACTGGCCTTGTGGGAGACTAGTCTGTTTGGATGCTTACCTTTATAGACCTGGATAGAGGGTGGAGGTTTTTGGACTTTCCACAAGGCAGGAAACCCTGGCTGCTCTTAGGACTAGAGAGTGAGGGGAAGTGGGAGTGAGGTGATTGGGAGGGAAATGGGAGGAGGTGAAAATTTTTAATAAATAAATAAATCAAAAGAAGGTCTTTTTTATTTTTCTTTAGTTTCTGTTTGTTTGTTTGTTTTTGGAGTCTGATTCAGCATAGCTGTATATTTTATAGGCTGGCATTACAAATAGTTGTGAAATTAGATAGTTAATTATTAATCTAGAAATTTGATTCTCAAATTTAATAATCAGAACTGGTTCATTTAGAAATTTAATATCATATTTGTTGTTTTATGTAGGCTGAAGTTTCTGTCTTGGCTGATCCTGCAGCCATTCAGTCCCAAGGAAACACACAGATGCTTATATTAACTATATATTGTTTGGTCTTTTATCTCAGGCTTATTATTAAATACCTCTCACACTTTAAGTAACCTATAATTCTTGTATGTGTTTAGTCATGTGGCTTGGTACCTTTTCTAAGTGAGTAATTCTCATCTTGCTTCTTCTGCATCTCACTGATGGCCATGTCTCTCCCTTTCCTCTTCCCAGAATTCTTTTAGTCGAGTTATACCACCTATACTTCCTGCTTGGTCACTGCCCAATCAGGGTTTCATTAAAGCAGCACGAGTATCTACAGTATACAAGAACATTCCCTCACTGCATTTCCCATTTTTATTTTCAAAACAGGAATTGTGCATTTAATATCCTTTGTTTAGCTTTTTTCCTGATCATTATCCATAACAACATGTAACCAACACTCCAAACAAAAACAAACATCCATCATCCATTTTTAGGAATGCAAGTGTAGTTTTCTAGGCTCCTTCCTGCCGATTGGGGAATATAATTAACAATCATATGGGGACACAAAGAAAATTAAGAATAATGGTCAAGTCTGGATTGCAGTATTCTGTGAGGCTGGAGTATTTGGTCAGCTGTCTTGAAGCTGTTTTGGATATAGAACTCAGAAAAAACTGCAACGGAAGTGCCCTAAAACTTTGGATCTTGTGGGCTATCTTGATAATGGAGATTTTTCAGGAGGATTGTCTGATCAAACCTTATTTTTCTTAATCCAGAATAAATACACATTCTCTAATTTCCTGTAGAAATAAAAACAAAACCTTGTCTTCAAAGTATATATCTTTTAATATAAATTTTGAGGTCAAAGCATTTTCAAAAATTATAGGTTGGAATAATCCAGCAATATTTATAATCAAATGACTTTTACCAGTTGATGTTCCTTCCTCAGCAATCAAAACAATTCAAAGACAATAAAATAACATACAATATCCAGACTCTGTGTATTTTCCATTTTCATATGGCTTTTAATTTTATTTCTTTTTTATTATTTTTAATTTTTTTAACACAGGGTTTCTCTGTGTTTCTTTGGCTGTACTGAATCTCACTCTGCAGATGAAGCTGTCCTCAGACTGACATTTGCATTGCAATGCTGGGATTGAAGTTATGTGCCACCATAGCTGGCCACTCTATTTTTTCTTTCATTTTTTTAGGACTTTATCAATTTTATTTTCTTTCCCAATCTTACTTACATTTTTTTAAAAAAGCTATAAACAATTTAAAATTTGTTTTCCTGTCTGAATCTGCCTTTACTGTATATCTTTATCTTTTTCTGACCACATAAATCCTTAATCTGCTAAACAGAATAGATAAGAATTAAAACTTTGACTTTGTTGCCTGGCTCTACTTCATTCCTTAGTTTTTTGGGAGTCTAGCATCATAGTCAACATACTGGAGGTAGTCATAATTATTGTCACAATTCTGTGAAGTTTGAAGGTCCATACTATCACAAAAGAGCATACCACTGGCTTCTCTTAAACATCATTTAAGGGCCTGGTGGCAGCAACTCTTAAAAGAGCTGTGAGGGTTTTGCAGCTAATACTGAGTCAGGATGCCCCCTTTAAAGAAGGTGTGCCTCTGCTTGCCTCTAGCAAACAAGAGAGCATCAAACAAAAAAATGGTTTTGAAGAAGCTATGCTTGACTCTTCTTGTCTGTCATGAATATTTTTTTTTTAATCTTTCTCGGTTTTTATGGAAAAATTCTTGTCAAATATTTGGGCAACAATTGTAGGCAGAAGTTTCTATCCTGCCTGATCCTGCAGCCATTCAGTCCCAAATAGAAATACAGAGGCTTATAATAATCATAAACTGTTTTGGTCTGTTAGCACAGGCTTATTATGAACAAGCTTTTGCAACATACATTTACCCATAATTCTTGTTTATGTTTAGCTACTTGACTTGGTACTTTTTCTCAGTGAGGTATTCTTATCTTGTTTCCTCTGTGTCTCTCTTTCCTCTATGTTTCTCCCTTTCCTCTTCCCAGAATTCTCTTACTCTGGTAGGCTAAACTGTACTTCCCGCTTGGCTACTGGCCAATCAGCATTTTATTAAACCAACAAAAGTGACAAATCTTTATAGTATACAAAAGCATACTCCCACATCAGTTTTCTAATTCCTAATTTTAATTTTACCTTAGATTGTTTATAGTTTTATAATTTAAAATTTCTTGTCTATGTGTTCAAAACATATCTTTCAAAATAACTTTATTTTAAATTCCTAATCCTCATGTCACCTTTTTGAGAAAGAATTTATTATAATTTTGATTTCCACTGTGAGAAGTATGCCTGATCTCTAGCATACAAGTTATGAATCTCTTTCCCTGTAGTTTATAAAATTTAAACAAATGGTCCTGACACCAAATTACCATTATAAAGTTTAGATTTCAAATGAAAGATATTCTTGCCTTACAAATGGGTATTTTAAGAATAATCACTCCAATATGATTATTTTGAAAGTTAATTAAGAAGACACTATGAAGATAGCAGAAATCTCACTTACATTATAACCAATAGTTACTTTGATTTGAACATAAAAAAGAATGATTTCAAATAACGATGACTCATAAAAATAAAGCCACTTTTACCCCAAGTTCCACTCATGATTCTGTATTTGGCATGGTCTGAGTTACAGAATAGTATTTCCAAGTTATCATCATCTCTGTCACATTCAGCCCCAATTCATTGTGCCACAAAAAATTTTTCACTTGATGGTTGAGCACTAACTCAACAATCTTTACAGAAAAAAAAATGGCAGCAGAGTACCTACTGAGGCCAGGGGGATGCCAGACATTTCTCTCTTAACTTCTCTTCCTGCACTCATTGCTATATTCCAGATCTAGCAGGAAAACCACAGGCCACTTCACCCATGGAAGAAGGTAGGCTAACTAAAATTCTCCCTCAGTTGCTTTGTTTGTTGTATTATATTTTATTATCATGTTTATTTTCGTTTTTTATTATTTTTGCATATCACCCACAGTTTCCCCTCCCTCCCTTGCCCCACTCTCCACTCCTCAGAATGGGAACAGTTTCCTACAGGAATTCAACAAAATCTGGCACATTAAGTTGAAACATACCAAGCCATTCCTCCCACCCAATCAAGGCTGAGAAAAGCATGAATAGGGAATGGGATCCAAATATCAAGCTCATGCATCAGGGATTGTTCCTGGTTCTACTGCCACAGGTACCCAAAACAGATCAAACTAGACAGCTGTCACCCCATTCAGAGAACCTCGTTCATTCCTATGCAACCTCCCAGCTGTCAGTCCAGAGTTTGTCAGGTCTCACAAGCTCCAGTCAGCTATCTCTGTTGGCTTCCTCTTCATGATATCGATGTCCTTTGTTCATGTAATCCCTCCTCCCTCTCTTGGACTGAATTTCAGAAGTACAGCGTGGTCCTTGATTATGGATCTCTTTATCTGCTTTCATCAGTTACTGGATAAAGGTGCTATGATGATAGTTAGGGTAGTCACCAATCTGATTACAGGGGTAGGCCAGTTCAGGCAGTTTCTCTACTATGACTAGGAGTATTAGCTTGTGTCATTCTTGTGGATTTTAGAGAATTTCACTAGGACCAGGTTTCGCCCTAACCTCACAATGTCTCCCTCTACCAAGATATCTCTTTCATTGCTGCCCCACTCCATCCCTCTCCCAAATCGACCATCCAGTTTCCTCATGTTCTCATCTCCTGTGTCCTCCCACTTACACCTCACCCCAAGTTTACTGGGAAGATATCATCTATTTACCTTTCCCAGGGATATCCTTGTATCCCTCTAAGGGTCCTCCTTGTTACCTAGCTTCTCTAGAGCTGTGGATTGTAGTCGATTGTCCTTTATTTTACATCTACCATTCATTTATCAGTAAGTTCATACCATGTTTATCTCTCTGCGTTACCCTGCTCAGAATGTTTTTTTTTTCCTAGCTGTATTCATTTGCTTACAAATTTGATGATCTCATTGTTTTTCATGGCTGAGGAATGTTCCATTGCATAAGTGCACCCTGTTTTCTCTATTCATTCTTCCATTGAAGGGCATCTAGGTTTTTGCAAGATCTAGGTATAGTGAACAATATTGCTATGAATTTAGTTCTTTGTGGTATGATTGATTATCCTTTCAGTATAAGCCCAGGAGAGGTAATGCTGGGTCTTGAGGTTGACTGTCTGTTTGTTTTCTAATGAGAGAAAGTAAATGAGTGGATCTGGACTAGGGGAGGGCTGATAAGGACCTGAGAAGAAAGCATTGAGGAAAATCATAATCTGGATATATTATTTGAGAAAAATATCTATTTCAATAAAGGAAAGAAGGAAGCCAAGTGATTCATAGCTACTAAAATCACTACAACTGTTTCTCTACCTGTTTTCCTTACAATGTACTAATTGAGACACATGCAAAGCTTATGTTATTATTATATTTTCTACAAAATTACTAGGAGATCATCAACCAGCATGTAACATGTGGCTGAGTTGTATGTGTGCATGTGTGTGTATGAATGTGTGAATGTGTGATAGAGAAAAGATAAAGGGAGATGCTTTTTCTCTTTCATGCTTTAAAAAATCTGGTCTCCACTTTTCTTTTTCTTTGTCATTTTAAATAGAAAGGCATTAAATCTGTGCATATTGATAAAAAGTTGTTACTATATTATTGAAGAAGGGCTTTTTATTTTATTTAAACTCTGCTTTGACTTCTTGTGATAGGAAGTGTGCTTCTTGTAGCTAACCTTTGAAGTAAAGAAGTCAAATATTGCTCATCTTGCAGTGTATCCTGTTACCTTGAGTGTCTCAGATATGCACCTCTACTGCCATCTAGTGATCAACTAAAATCTAATATTTGTTACTTGAGGTTAAACTGTAAACACAGTAAACTTAAAAATCCAAAATTTATTGCAGGAAACAGTCCCAGAACTTCAGATAGTATAGATCTGATCCTGGCTATCACATCTATACTTTTGTATCTTTATAGATGGGTTTCCAGACCAGATTAAATTCTGTTGTAAATGTGGATTGTGTTGGTCTTGTTGTTTGTTTGATTTTTTTTTTTCTCAGCTATTCCTTTAAAAAATGGCAGTAGAACCTAGAGTGGCTCCCAGGAGCCCAAGGCGATGTCCCCAGTTAGTCCCTTGGGAAACTGAGGATAGGGAACCTGAAATGACCCTATCCTATAGCAATACTGACGAATATCTTCCATAGCACCATAGAACCTTCATCTGGTGATGGATGGAGATAGAGACAGAGACCCACACTGGAGCACTGGACTGAGCTCCCAAATCCCAATGAGGAGCAGATGGAGGGAGAACATGAGCAAGGATGTCAGGACCACGGGGGGTGCACCCACCCACTGAGACAGTGGGGGCTGATCTATTGGGAGCTCACCAAGGCCAGCTGGACTGTGACTGAAAAAGCATGGGATAAAACCGGACTCTCTGATCATGGCGAACAATGAGGACTGATGAGAAGCCAAGGTCAATGGCAAGAGGTTCTGATCCTACTTCATGTTCCGGCTTGGTGGGAGCCTAGCCAGTTTGGATGTTCACCTTCCTAGACATGGACGGAGGGGGGAGGACCTTGGACTTTCCACAGGGCAGGGAACCATGACTGCTCTTTGGATTAGAGAGGGAGGGGGAGAGGACCAGGGGGAGGGGGAGAAGAGTAGGGGGAGGGGGAGGGAAATGGGAGGCTGGGAGGAGGCGGAAACTTTTTTTTTCTTATTCTCAATAAAAAAAAATATAAAAAAATGGCAGTAGAGCATTTCTCCTAGAATTCTGTTCTTTGTAGTTTCCAGAAAATTTTAAGAGCAATTAAAACATTAAATAACTACAAAATGATTTTCAGTGTATAAAAAACTTTATTAAGTTAATAACAGTGTAAGGAATGTGGCTTAGTGTAAGAGTACTTGACTAACAGGCAAGATGCCCTGAGTTTAGAATATATTTAGTATCATAAAGCAAAAAGAAAATGAAGTATTGTAAATATAAAATATTTCAATATATGATTTATTTTAAATTTATCTGACGGTAATAAAGAACATTTTATGCTGTATCTGATATGTTCTTAAAAGTTATATTTTAGTCCAGTATAATTTACCTCTGATCTATTACAGTTCATATAATTTGGGGCTTTATTTATCTATCTATCTATCTATTTATTTATTTGTTTATTTTTTATGCTTTTTTGAAACAGGGTTTCTCTGTAGCTTTGCAACCTTCCTAGAACTAGCTCTCTTAAACCAAGCTGACCTCAAACTCACAGAGATCTGCCTACCTCTGCCTGTTGAATGCTGGAATTAAAGGCATGCACCACAACTGCCCAGCTAGAGTTTTATTTTTTATTAAAAATGAATCTCAAAAACACACTTTCATTGTACCAAAATATCATTCAATTGTATTTAATTTGACACTAATGAGCAAATACTATTATCTCCAAAAGTTCAAGTTTCCTATAGCATGCCCCGTCATACAACACATCCTGAACATCCTGATTATTTAAGTTTTATAT
>NW_026068246.1:469083-478633 GCF_014885135.2 Alexandromys fortis
CCTTTACTCTGAGTAGGTGCCTGTCTTTGTGGTTGAGGTGTGTTTCTTGTAAACAGCAGAATGTTGGATCCTGCTTTCATATCCAATCTCTTAGCCTGTGCCCCTGGATAGCACACACTCACCTGTCCAGATGGAACTCCTCAGCACCTAAACAGGGCCGCCTGGTAGCCCAATGATCCAGGGACAGAAGGAAGGACGGGGCAGGCAGTGCGAGATCCAGGAGAGCAAAGGAGACCCTGGAGCCCAGGCTGAGGGTGCCGGGCTCTCTTACTGGGGACCTTGAGGCTCACTGCTCTGGGTGGGTAGCCTTAGGGTAGGAGCTTAAAGTAGGAGCTTAAAACTGTTGTTGAGCACTGGTCCTAGAATACAGCAGGGCAGGGTTGGGGGTGGGGTGCTGGGGTGCTGGGCTGAAAAAATTCTTGTATTGGTGCCTGCCCATCTCTTCCTTCAAATGAGGCTGGCCGTGTCTTGACATCTTGGTCCATTCCTTGCTGTGACTGTCTCATAGGTCCCTCAGTTTTGTAGCAAGCTGTGTTTCATGGTTCCAAGAAACTCACAGGTGAATAGACAGGATTGGGGACAGTGTGGTTTGGGGGATAGACTCTCAGTATTGGAGCAATCTTTGTTCCAGGGTGCCCCTGAGCTATGAGGAAAACAGGCTGGGGTGTGTAACTGTTATCTTATAATTACAGTATTGAAATTATTAAGGTGTTAGGTATCAATAATTGCACATTTATCTATAATTTATTTGACTTTCTTTTGGGTAGGAAAAGAATGTTACATGATAACATTTTGAAAAATGTTTGATCAAGGAGTGCAAATAAATATTCACAATTTATGACAATTGTCCAAATGTCAATAACTTTCAAAACTATTACTTTAGAAAGTAGTTATGCTGATTGAGTCATATACTTTACATGAATAGTAAATTCTAGCAGGGTGGAGGACTGTATGTCTAACAATTCACTAATACAAAATAGTTACAAATTTAATGCATCAAAATTGTTTTAAAATCTTTAAACATAACAAAGTCGAGCTTATATTTTTCTCCATAGAATTAAAAGTAAAGCTTTAAAAAAAAAGTCAGACATAAATTTAACTCATCTAGACAAGGAGTTTTCTAGAGCATTCTGTAGAAGCCAAATAATTAAGAGTACCTACCATTTTGTTGTGTTTTAGCAAAACATATGCGTGTATTAATCCATTCTGAGATTGAATTAGTATTTGCATCCTTTCAGTGTTGGAAAAAATTTTGCTCATGAACCTCAATCACATACAAATTTAATAAACTTTTTATTGGTAGATCCTAAGTATAAAATTCAGCTTCCTTCTGTATATTTTTTTTCGTTGTTTGGCTCTGAACTCTTTTATATTACAGTTGTCTTAAAAATTTTATTAACATACTGATGAGACCTATTCCTTTTTCATTGTCAGTGCCTAAGACTACACATTCAGAATGTTTTCTTTATAGTTTGTAGACTCTCATTCTCCAATTTTCTCTACATATAGTGTAATGATTTTTGTTGATTTCATTATTTTTTTGTTTTTTTTTCTTCAAGAGAATCACATAATGTCTTCTAGACTCTCCTAAAATACAGTGTTTCTGCCTGTCCTCAGGTAGCCATAAAATATTTTTCTGTATACTAAAAATAACACTATAAAAAATAAAGAATTAAATTGTTTTGGTTAATTTTCTGGCAACTTGGCACATTTTGGAGGCTTCTTGTAAGAGAGAATCTCAATAAAAGAACTAACTTTAGCAAATTGTCTCTAAGTAATTCTGTGAGAAATATAATTGCAAATTATTAATGTGATTGGTTTGGACCCACTGTAGTGATAAGGTTGGTAGTGGTTTGTATGCGAAACCAGTCTAGGCCAGTCAGGAGTAGCAAACAAGCAATCAATGTTATTTTGTGTTTTCTGCTTCAATTTTTGCTTCCTACAGTGGTTCTTTCTACCAACTACTTTTTATAATGGACTATAAATTATAAAACAAAATAAATCTTCTTCCCCAATATAAATTTGCTTCCATTGTTAGCTAAAACAGAAATTAAATTACTTGAATTTAACCTTGTTATTACATTTTAAAAGTGTTACAATTAAAGTCAAAGACTCGGGTATGCTAGTGAGTGATCTACCAACTGAGTTATATATATTTCTAACCCAAATGAAGTTAAAATGCACTAATAGTATAATGAACATATTGTACAAAGGGTTGATGAAAGTGATAAGAAATGTCATAATGAGATATAATTTCTTCTTATGGGACAAACATTTTAGTTACATTTGGAAGTCAAATATTAAGTATATGCTATAATCTTAAAATTACAGAAATAAGACTTATACAAGATAGAGAACCTTCCCACATAGGAAAGATGCAACACTAGAAATAGTCTCAAGGTCACAAAGATAAAAAGAGAAAGATTAAAAGATATACTTTATATCATCTTTATATGGACTTAAATAAAAGACTACATGTTTTACATATGTAAGTTTTATTATATAGATGACACATTTAGTTTTGTTATTTAATTTATGTATTTATTTAACATACTGACTAAAGATCCTATCCCCCTGTCCTGTCATCATTTCTCCTCTCTTCCCTGCCTTCATACACTGATCTTCTCTTGTTGTTTAGAAAAGGGCAGACCTCCCAAATGTGTCAACAAAGCATGACATATCAAGTTGTGGTAGGTTAATCTTCTCACTTTGTTTTGAGACTTGGCAAGGCAACCCAGTATGGGGAATAGATTCCCAAAAGCCAGCTCCAACATTAGAGGCATGTTGACAGTAGCCACTTGTTCATTTCCTGGCAACACAGACTCTCAAAATAATAACACAGAAATCTGTATTAATTAAAATATTTTTGGCCAGTATGTTAAGCTTATTTCTAGATTACTCTTATATCTAATATTAATCTATCTATTATTTTATGTTTTGCCATGAGGCTTGTGGCCTACCTGCAAGGTTCTGGCTGTGGCTTGGTTCTTGTGTCTTTCTCCTCTGTTGGTTCCATGGCTTCTCTCCAACTCTGCCTTCTTTCTCCCAGCATTCAGTTTAGTTTTCCCACATAGTTATATTTCTGCTAAGCTTCTGGCCAAAACAGATTTATTCATTAACCAATAAAAGCGACACATAGACAGAAAGACTTCCCATAACATAGTCTATGAGCTCTGTTCTCCCAGGGTCTATGAGCTCCAATGTGGCCAGGATAGTGGTTTCTATCAGTTAGTTTGTGATGAGCTTGAACCCCCCACGGTGGCTAATAAAATTGTTCCTCTTTCTCTTCAACGGGATTGCCAGAGTTTAGCCCAGTACTTGACTGTGTATCTCTGTATTTGTTTCCATCTATTATTGAAACAAGGTCCAATGATGGCAATTAGGGTAGTCAGTCACCAATGTGATTACAGTAAATAATCAGTTCAGGCACCCTACTTGGAGTCTTAGCTGAGGTCATCCTTGTAGATTCCAGGGAGATTCCCCAGCACCAGGCTTCTTCCTAACAACAAAATGTCCCCTGCTAATACATCTCTTTTATTACCCTCCCTTTCTGTCCTGCCCCCAACTCAACCAACATGTTTGTTCATGTTTCCATCCCAGAACCTCACAATCCCAATGCCAATGTTCTCAGGAGATCTTTTCTATTTCTCCTTCTCAGGGAAATCCATGGGCTACTATTTAAGGGCATCCTTGTTACTAAGGTTATCTAGGGCTGTGGATTATAGGTTGGTTATCCTATACTTACTGCTAAAATTCACTTATGAGTGAATACATATCATGCTTGTCTTTCTGGGTCTGGCTACCTAAGTCAGGATGACTTTATCTATTTCTAACCAATTAACTGCAAAGTTATGATATCATTTTTTACAGCTGAGTAATATTCCATTGGATAAATGTATCACATTAATTTTATCCAATATTCATTTAATAGGAATCTAAGTTGTTTCCAGGTTGTGGCTATTAGAAATAAAGTTTTTATGAACATAGCTGAGCAAGTTTTCTTGTGGTAAGCTTGAGCACCTTTGCATACATGCCCAAGAGTGATGCCACTGGGTCATGAGGTAGATTGGTTCCCAAATTTCTGGGAGCCTTCAAACTGGTTTTTAGATTGACTGCACAAGTTGCCACTTTCACCAACCAGGGAAAGAGTGTTTGTTCCCCTTACTTCACATCTCCTTCAGTATAAGTTGTTATTAGTGTTTTTTTTAATCTTAGTCATTTTGGAAGGTATAAGATGATAGCTCAGGCTCATTTTTGATTTTTGTTTTCCTGATAGTTAAGGATGTTGAACAATTTAAGTTTAGCTAGGCCATTTGAAATTCTTTCATTGAGTATTTGATGTTTAGAATTGTACCCAATTTTTAATTGGATTATTAGTATTTTGATGTCTATTTTCTTGAGTTCAGCCCAAGGTCAGGTGTGGGATTGGTAAAGATAATTTTCCATTTTTTTTATTGAGAGTGTCTTTTGCCTTACAGAAGCCTATTGGTTTTAAGAGGTCCCATTTTCTGTCCATCTCAGTGTCTGTTCTACTTATTCAGGAAGTTATATCCTGTGCCACTGTGTTCAAGGTTGCCTCTCACTTTCTCTTCTATTAGTGCCAGTGTAACTGAATTTTTGTTAAAGCCTTTGATACACTTGGACTTCATTTTTGTGCAAGGTGATAGGTATGAAACTTTTGCATTCTTCTACATGCCAATATCCATTTGTGCCAGCATAAATGTTGTTGAATATGCTTTATTTTATGCACTGCATAATTTTTGCTTTATTGTCAAAATTCCAAAGTCATAGTTGTGTGGATTTACATCAGGGTCTTTGATTCAATTCCATTAATGCACCTGCCAATTTTTGTGCAAATATCATGCTGTTTTTTATTACTATAGCTCTATGGTAGAGCTTGAAATCAAGGATGATGTCACCTCTGGAAGTTCCTTTATTATACTGGATTGTTTTAGCTCTTTTGTGTTTTTTACATTTTCATATGTAGTTGAGTATTGTTCTTTCATGGTATGTGAAGAATTGTATTGAAATTTTCATTGGGCTTGCTTCTGGTAAGGTTACCATTTTTAAATATTAATCCTACTAATTCATGAGCATGGAAGATCTTTCTATCTTCTGATAAACTATCTAATTTATTTCTTCAAGGACTTAAAGTTCTTGTCATATAAGTCTTTTACTTATTTAGTTAGAGTTATAGGTCATCATTTACTTGCTTGGTAATCTTATATTATTTGTGGCTATTACAAAAAGTGTTGTTTCCCTCAAGTCTTTTTCAGTCCATTTATTATATCTATATAGGAGGGCTTCTGAGTTTTAAATGTATGTTGTATTCAGCCATATCATTGAATGAGTTTATTAGTTATAGGAGTTATCTGGTAAAATTTTGCAGAATAAGTCACTTATGTAGATCAATATTATCATCAAATATCAAAAGTTTGACTTCTTCCTTTTCAAATTGTATCCTCTTGATCTCCTTTGGTTGTCATAGTTTTCTGACTAGAAGTTTACAAACAATATTAAATGTAGCCTGGTTCATTAGAACTTGCATTGACATTCTACATTTAATTTGATACTGGCAGTCTGCTTGCTATATACTGCTTTTAATAAGTTTATATGTGTTCCTTGTATCCCTGATCTCTTCCAGATGTTTATCATAATGGGGGAGATGGATTTATCAAAGGCTCTTTTCAGCATCTGATGAAATGTTCATGTGGTTTTTCCTTTTAGTTTTTTTTTTTAATGTGATGTATTATGTTGACAGATTTTCCTATGTTGAACAATCCATGCATCTCTAGGATGACATCTAGTTGATCATGGTGGGGAAGTTTTTTGATGTTTTCATGGATTTGGTTTGCCATTTTTTTTTTGAGAATTTTTCATCAATGTTCATAAGATAAGTTGTTCTGTATTTCTCTTTCTCTGTTGAGTGTGGTTCAGGTACCAGGGTTACTATATCCTCATTAAACTGTTTCTAATACCTGGAACAATTTGGAAAGTATTGGCATTAGTTCTTTCTTGAAATAATATTGTGCAAAAATAATCTGGTCTTGGGCTTTTTTTTTCCTTTTTTCCTTTGGGAGACTTTTATTGACTGATTCTATGCTTTTAGGGTTTGTAGGTCTATTTAAATGTTTACCTGCTGCTGATTTAATTTTGGAATGTTTTTCTTGACAAGAAAAATGTCAATGTATTTTATGTTTTCTAATTTTGTGGAGTACAGGTTTTTAAAGTATAACTTAATGATCTTATGGATTACCTCAGTATCTATTGTTAAGTCCCCAATTTCTTCTGTGACTTTGCTAATTTGGATATTCTGTCTCTCCTGTTTTTGTTAGTTGAACCAACTCTTTGGTTCATTGATTCTTTGTATTGCTCTCTTTGTTTCTATTTTATTGATTTGGCTCCCGAGGTTGATTATTTCTTGGCATCTACTTTACCTGAGTGTATTGGTTCTTTTTGTTCTATGCTTCCAAGTGTGCTCTTAAATAGCTAGTGAGTTTTCTCCAAATATTTTTATGGAGTCACTTAGTGAATGGTACTTTTCTCTAAGCACTGCTTTCACAGAATCCCAATAGTTTGGATATGTTGTGTATTCATTTTTATTGAATTTGAGGAAGTCTTTAATTTTATTCTTTATTTTTTTCTTTCACCCATTCTGTTGAAAGCTGTTCACTTTTGATGAGTTTGTAGGTTCTTTGTATTTGTATTAATTTTGAACTCTTAATTTTAACTCATGGAGATTCAGTAAGATAAATGGTTTTTTCATTTGTTTATTTTTAAATTATTTTTATTGAGCTATACATTTTTCTATGCTCCCCCCATTCTTCTCTCTTCCCAAACTACCTTCTCCCATGGCCCCTATGCTCCCAATTTACTCAGGAGATCTTTTCTTTTTCTACTCCCCATATAGATTATATCCATGTATGTCTCTCTTAGAGTCCTCATTGTTGCCTAGGTTCTCTGGAATTGTAAATTATAAGCTTGTTTACTTTGCTTTAGTTCGAAAAGCCACTTATGAGTGATTACATGTGATATTTATCTTTCTGTGTCTGGGTTACCTCATTTAATATGATATTTTCTGGATCTATTCATTTTCTGGAAAATTTCAAGATGCCATTTTTTTTCTTTTTTCTTCTGCTGTATAGTAAACCATTGTGTGAATATGCCACATTCCCCATATCTATTCTTTGGTTGAGGGGCATTTAGATTGTTTGCAGGTTCTGGCTATGGCAAACAATGCTGTTTTGAGCATAGCTGAGGACATATCCTTGTGGTACAATTGAGCAATCTTTGGGTATATACCCAAAAGTGGTATTATTGGGTCTTGAGAAAGGTTGTTTCTAATTTTATGGAAATTTCATACTAAAATACAAATGGCTGTACCAGTTTGCACTCCCACCACCAATGGACCCATGTTCCCTTAACCCCATATACTCTCCAGCATATGTTGTCATCAGTGATTTTGATCTTGGCCATTCTTACAAGTGTAAAATGGAATTTCAGATTCAATGCAATGCCCAGCAAAATTCTTCACAAACCTCAAAGGAAGATTACTCTACTTAATATGGAAAAGTTAAAAAAAAAGAAATCCAGGATAGTCAAAACAATTCTTTACAATAATAGTCAAGTAGGCATTACTTGACTTCAAACTCTACTACAGAGCTAAAGTAATGAATACAGCCTGGTGTAGGCATAAAAACAGACAAGAGAACCATGGAACTGAATTTAACAGAGATATTTATCCACACACCTACAAACACCTGACTTTTGACAAAAAGCAAAAAAAAAAATATGAAGTGGAAAAAAAGAAAGCATATTCAACAAATGGTGCTGGTATATCAACATGTAGAAGAATAAAAATAGATCCATATCTATCACCATGCACAAAACTCAAGTCCAAATGAATCAAAGACCTCAAAATGAAGCCAATCACATTGAACCTCAATGAAGAGAAAATGAGAAGTACACTTGATCACATTGGCACAGGAGACAATTTACTAAATATAACCCTAGTAGCAGAGACACTGGCAAAAACATTTAATAAATGGAACCTCCTAAAACTGAAAAGCTTCTGTAAAGGAAAAGACATGGTTAACAAGTCAAAAGAGCAGGCTACAGAATGGGGAAAGATCTTCATCAATTCCACATTAAAGAGAGGGTTTATCTCCAAAGTGTACAAAGAACTCAAGAAATTGGACATCAAAAGAACAAATAATCCAATAAAAATGAGGTACAGATATAAACAGAGAATTCTTAACAGAGGAATCTAAAATGGCTGAAAGGTGCCTAAGGAAATTCTCAACATCCTTAACCATAAGAGAAATGCAAATCAAAACAAAGTTTTTATTTATTTTAATCTGTTGATTTAGGAGGAGAGGCCACTTGTTTGTCCTGGCCATCCATAACCAAAATAAGCACAAAGAAACTGTACTAATTAAATAACTGCTTGGCCCATTAGCTCTAGCTTCTTATTGGCTAACTCTTACATCTTAATTTAAGCCATTTCTATTAATCCATATATCACCACATGGCAGTGGCTTACTGCCAATCTCCTTTGATCTCTCTAACTCTGCCTTCTTCCTCCCAACATTCTGTTCTGTTTTCCCTTCCTTCCTAATTTCTGTCCTATCAACAGGCCAAGGTAGTTTCTTTATTCATTAATGGTAATCACAACACAGAGGAAACTCTCACATCACCTCCCCTTTTCTGTTTAAATAAAAAAGGAAGGTTTTAACATAGTAAAATTACATACAACAGCTATCAATCAAGAATTACAGTTACAATATCTATACATACTTTATCTTATATTCTAACTAAGGAAAACTGTAACTATAACTATAAATTCTTCAACTCCTTAAAGACTCCAGAAAAATATGTTACCTAAGTAAACAATAAGTTCATAGTAAGCAACTTTCAAAACTCTAGAATTGACAGAGACATCCCATTGCCTGGACAGTCACCCAAAGCTCTTTTTTGCTGATGGGTCATCTGTCTTCAGAGTACAAGCCACTAGTATCTAGCAGACTTTTCATAAAGCAGGAAATCTCAAAAAAAGTTCTGTCTATTTTAAAAGTTTGTCCATACCTTCTTTCTTCTGTGTCCTGAAGAATGTCTAGCATACTCTTTCATGAAGCAGGAACCCCAAAGGATCATCTCACCTTTAGGCAAGATCAGCAGTCATTTCTCTGTGGGTCTTGCATGTCCAGGCAGGAGAAGTTTCATGCCCAAATGGCTAGCAAACTCCACAAGGAGCCTACTAGATGCCCAACTTCCTCTTGAAACAATTGGTGCTGCCAGAAGATGTGCCTCATTGTCATGAAAATTCCTAAGTTCTTAAACATTTAAATGCAATATTCTGAAGGTCTTTGAAAGATTTGATGAATACCTATCTAACTGAATTATATTTCTACATATCTAGAAAATCTAACTAACATTACTACAAGCTTAACTATTATAGATATCTATTAATTTATATTTCTTAATTATACATTATATTTATAAATGAGCTACACAAACACAATACCTTAATAAAGTTCAGAAATTATATATA
>NW_026068246.1:478670-480847 GCF_014885135.2 Alexandromys fortis
ATTCATACCAATGCAAAGTATCCATCTTTAAATGTGACGAAACATTTACAAATAATATTTGAATATGGGCACAGTTCTGGCTAAACTTTTTCCTGCTGGTTTTTGGACAAAATATTTTCTTTGTGGGGTGTTTACAGCAAACTTTCTGGGTATCTTGTTCCATCAAGCCATATTGGTCTGGAACCAATGCACAGGTTCTTGTCTGTGAAAACAAAGGCAGGGCCTCTTTTCCAAAGCAATATACCATTGGACTCAAATTTTGGAATCCAGATACCTTTTATTTTAGTTTAACTTAGCAGTCCATACAATGAAATGTCTCTCTGTACTTAGCTTTTTTACAGTCAAAAGATTCAAAAAAGACACAATAATATACTTAATCCAGCCTCTCTGTTAATCTCCCATTTTTACATGGCTTATAAAATAAATAAGATAATACTCCTTTTAATCTATGACTATCTGTACTCTGCAAAGTTTCAACAGTCTTCTGTGATAGCTTTTCCCTGAGTTTGCCTACTCTTTCTATATATCTTTCAGCCTGGCCTTCTCTGTTAAATAATTGGCCAAAAGCAGCTGCTTTATTAACCATTGTCAATAGAACATATTCATAGCACACATTGCCACCTGTTTCTGTCTATATAAAGAGAAAGGTGTAAACTTTAATATAGCAAGATTACATATAACCAGGCAGGTATCAAGTAAGAATTAAATTTACAATATTTATATGTACTTTATCTCTTATCATAACTAAATAAAACTATAACTATCTTTTCTTCAACTCCATCAAAGACTCTGGAAGGATATAATACTACCTAGGTAAACAGCAAGTGTATTGTAAGCAACTTCCCAAACTCTAGATTTGACAGAGACATCCCACTTCCTGGGCAGTCACCCAAAGTTCTTCTATAAGGTTTCAGGCACCCAATTTTACCCTACTGGCCCATAGTATCCAGAAGACTTTTCCAAGAAGCAGGAAATTTTAAAGATAGTTCTACCTACATTAGCAGCTTGTCAGTCACTTTCTTCTGTGTCCTGCAGAATGTCTGACAGACTCTTTCATAAAGCAGGAAATTGGAAGGTCTGTCTCATCTTTTATAGGCAGTTTCAGCAGTCATTTTTCTGTGGATCCTTCAAGTCCAGTCAAACAGTTCAACTTAGAGCAGTTTCTTACCAAAATAACTAACAAATTCCATGAGGAGATTCTTTCATCCCCATCATCCTCGTAAAGTAGACAGGTGCTGTCAAAAGCAAATGAGTCTCAATGTCATGAAAAATACTAAGTTCTTAAAACCTGTTAAATGTCATATTTTGTAGGTCTTTAAAAGCCTGAAGATTATGTATCTAGCTAAAATATATCTCTGTATTTTTACAAAACCTAAATCGGGCAATCTTTGTGAGTTCAAGGCCAGCCTGGTCTACAAGAGCTAGTTCCAGGACAGGCACCAAAACCTACAGAGAAACCCTGTCTCAAAAATCAAAAAAAAAAACCCTAAATAAAATGACTACAAACTTTACTATTAAAGATGATTAACTATTAACCTATATTTCTTAATTATTCATTACATTTCTAAATGAGTTGCATAAACATGATACCTTAATTAAGAAAAGTATATATATCACAAAATTGTTCTTAACTTTGCATCAATAAGCCAAGATCCATATCAATATATAACTGCAAAGTATTAATCTGTATATCAAATCACTTTTTAAATGTAAACAAACATTTGTAAATAACATTTGAGAATTTTGGTATAGTTTTTTCCATACTCCTTCCTGCTGTTTGTTGGGTGAAAGAATTTTAGGGCATGCTCATGGCCACCTTTCAAGGTGGGAGAGTTTAGCCATAAAATTACATTAGTATGGAAGGAATCCAAAGGTTCTCATTCTGTGTGGAAAGAAAAAAGAACCTCTTTTCCAAAGCAACAAATCCTTATACCCAATTTTTGAAGTCAAGACACAATTAAAATATATATGTTGGGTTATCTTAGCAATGTGTACAATGAAATTTGACTTCACTCATTCACAGTCAAATATTTTAAAGAAAAACATTAATACACATTACCCCAATCCTCTTTGTATATTTTATCTTTATATGTCTTATTATTTTTATTCTATAATTTTTATACAAGTTTAATTTTATATATTACTTTTACTGTTTCTTTACTCTTTTTCCTTCCTTT
>NW_026068246.1:484077-488454 GCF_014885135.2 Alexandromys fortis
ATTCATACCAATGCAAAGTATCCATCTTTAAATGTGACGAAACATTTACAAATAATATTTGAATATGGGCACAGTTCTGGCTAAACTTTTTCCTGCTGGTTTTTGGACAAAATATTTTCTTTGTGGGGTGTTTACAGCAAACTTTCTGGGTATCTTGTTCCATCAAGCCATATTGGTCTGGAACCAATGCACAGGTTCTTGTCTGTGAAAACAAAGGCAGGGCCTCTTTTCCAAAGCAATATACCATTGGACTCAAATTTTGGAATCCAGATACCTTTTATTTTAGTTTAACTTAGCAGTCCATACAATGAAATGTCTCTCTGTACTTAGCTTTTTTACAGTCAAAAGATTCAAAAAAGACACAATAATATACTTAATCCAGCCTCTCTGTTAATCTCCCATTTTTACATGGCTTATAAAATAAATAAGATAATACTCCTTTTAATCTATGACTATCTGTACTCTGCAAAGTTTCAACAGTCTTCTGTGATAGCTTTTCCCTGAGTTTGCCTACTCTTTCTATATATCTTTCAGCCTGGCCTTCTCTGTTAAATAATTGGCCAAAAGCAGCTGCTTTATTAACCATTGTCAATAGAACATATTCATAGCACACATTGCCACCTGTTTCTGTCTATATAAAGAGAAAGGTGTAAACTTTAATATAGCAAGATTACATATAACCAGGCAGGTATCAAGTAAGAATTAAATTTACAATATTTATATGTACTTTATCTCTTATCATAACTAAATAAAACTATAACTATCTTTTCTTCAACTCCATCAAAGACTCTGGAAGGATATAATACTACCTAGGTAAACAGCAAGTGTATTGTAAGCAACTTCCCAAACTCTAGATTTGACAGAGACATCCCACTTCCTGGGCAGTCACCCAAAGTTCTTCTATAAGGTTTCAGGCACCCAATTTTACCCTACTGGCCCATAGTATCCAGAAGACTTTTCCAAGAAGCAGGAAATTTTAAAGATAGTTCTACCTACATTAGCAGCTTGTCAGTCACTTTCTTCTGTGTCCTGCAGAATGTCTGACAGACTCTTTCATAAAGCAGGAAATTGGAAGGTCTGTCTCATCTTTTATAGGCAGTTTCAGCAGTCATTTTTCTGTGGATCCTTCAAGTCCAGTCAAACAGTTCAACTTAGAGCAGTTTCTTACCAAAATAACTAACAAATTCCATGAGGAGATTCTTTCATCCCCATCATCCTCGTAAAGTAGACAGGTGCTGTCAAAAGCAAATGAGTCTCAATGTCATGAAAAATACTAAGTTCTTAAAACCTGTTAAATGTCATATTTTGTAGGTCTTTAAAAGCCTGAAGATTATGTATCTAGCTAAAATATATCTCTGTATTTTTACAAAACCTAAATCGGGCAATCTTTGTGAGTTCAAGGCCAGCCTGGTCTACAAGAGCTAGTTCCAGGACAGGCACCAAAACCTACAGAGAAACCCTGTCTCAAAAATCAAAAAAAAAAACCCTAAATAAAATGACTACAAACTTTACTATTAAAGATGATTAACTATTAACCTATATTTCTTAATTATTCATTACATTTCTAAATGAGTTGCATAAACATGATACCTTAATTAAGAAAAGTATATATATCACAAAATTGTTCTTAACTTTGCATCAATAAGCCAAGATCCATATCAATATATAACTGCAAAGTATTAATCTGTATATCAAATCACTTTTTAAATGTAAACAAACATTTGTAAATAACATTTGAGAATTTTGGTATAGTTTTTTCCATACTCCTTCCTGCTGTTTGTTGGGTGAAAGAATTTTAGGGCATGCTCATGGCCACCTTTCAAGGTGGGAGAGTTTAGCCATAAAATTACATTAGTATGGAAGGAATCCAAAGGTTCTCATTCTGTGTGGAAAGAAAAAAGAACCTCTTTTCCAAAGCAACAAATCCTTATACCCAATTTTTGAAGTCAAGACACAATTAAAATATATATGTTGGGTTATCTTAGCAATGTGTACAATGAAATTTGACTTCACTCATTCACAGTCAAATATTTTAAAGAAAAACATTAATACACATTACCCCAATCCTCTTTGTATATTTTATCTTTATATGTCTTATTATTTTTATTCTATAATTTTTATACAAGTTTAATTTTATATATTACTTTTACTGTTTCTTTACTCTTTTTCCTTCCTTTCTAAAGCATATGTACATTTATCCAACACTGTGACCCATTTAGATGTCTTTTTCATCTGAATTTGTCTTTATTGCATGTGTATCCATAATTTTTTTTGTCCAGGAGTGTTTTTTTTAATACTAAGTGTACATGGCTAGAATCCACCCCACAATCCTTCTTGCTTTCTCCATGCAGTCCAACATGGCAGAGGCAAGTTCACTGACTTTGAGTGTGATCTCTGTGCCCAAGATATAGAAGTGTAGCATGTCTCTATCTCATTAAAAATTTATAACACACTGCTCACAGACCCCATTTAAATGCCCCATAGCCAGACCTCTGGAAAGAGTCAGAGACATTTATGTTGGTGAACCAAGAATTTACCATCTTTAAAGAAACTGCATAATTTTTCACCTCTTGAGCTATCAGGAAATCTCTTAACAGAAACACATCTCTACTTTCCACCATCAAAAGAGCAAGAAGCTACATTAAATTAAATTAAATTGTTGTTGTTGTTGTTTGTGTGTGTGTATTTCTAGAATTTTTTTCAAGCTCTATCAAGATTTTAAGTGGATTTAGTTGACCACATTGGTACTAATTTGTAGTCTGAAATTGCTTATTCTTACAATGCTGTTTGACCAAAAGCTTAAACATATTGCTAGCTAGCTCTTATATTATAAACTAACCCATCTCTATTAATCTGTACATCACCATGAGGGTGTGGCCTGCCAGCAAAGATTTGTTGGCCTCCAACTGAGGCATCTCTCTCCTGTGGTGGCTATATGGCTTTGCCCTGACTCTGCCTACTTTTTCTGTCTATCTTTTTCTGCTTGAATTTACTCTGTTAAGCCATTGGTTGAAAGTATCTTTGTTATTTAACAATGGCAATAAAACATATTCACAACAAACATCACCTCCTACATTAAGTTTCCTTAGTTCTTTGTTTAGTTTCTGTTTGTTAAACCTGTCCACTTGTGTAATGGACATGTTCAAGTCTCCTATTATTAATGTGCAATGTTTGCTATGTGATTTAAGCTTTATAATGTTTTGGGTTTTTTTATATATGTGCATGCCCTTATATTTGGGACATAGCTGCTAAGAATTGAGACAAGTATTGGTGAATCTTTCCTTTGATGTCTAAATTATGTCCTTCACAATCTCTTTTGATTAATTTTAATTTTAAGTCTACTTTGTTAAATATTAGCATAGCTATACCAGCTTTTTTTATTTTAGTCCATTTGATTGGAAAATTTTTCAAATCCTTTCCCTCTGTCTTTGTGTTGATTTCTTTTCTGTGTCAGAAAAGTGCATTCTGTTTTTTATCCATCTGTCTTTTTATTAAAAAATTGAGTCCTTTGATACTAAGAATTAATAATAACTAGTGACTGCTAATTCCTGAGATTCTTTTTATTTTGTTGTTGATAGTGGTAGTGTTGTATTTTCCTTATTTGGTTTTTACTGGTTTAAAAATTCTATTGCTTGTGCTTTTGTGGGTGCAGCTAACTTACATGAGTTGGAGTGTTTCTTATAGTACCTTCTTTATTGCTGGATTTGTAGAGAACTATTGTTAAATCCTGTTTTGTCATGAAATATCTTGATTTTCAAAAAAAATCTTGATTTTCTATCCAGGGTAATTGAAAGTTTGCTAGGGAGTAGTAGTCTGGGGTGAAATCTGTGGTCTCTTAGTGTCCGTGAAACGTCTTTTCAAGCATTCCTGACTTTTGCAGTCTCCTCTGAGAATTTAGGTGCAATTCTGATGGCTTGTTTTTATGTATTCTTCTTGACCCCTTTCCTTTGGAGCTCTTAATATTTATTTATTCTTAGTATTCTAAGATAGTCTTAGTATGCTTAGTGTTATGATTATCATGTTTCAAGGGGATAAACATATTTTGTTCAATTGATTTTTGTTCTATAAGATTCTTTTGTCTCTATAGGTATATCCTTCTATAGATTTTGATTTTTTTTATCTTTGCAGGATATATTTTCATGCCATTTATCTGGAATTCTCTTACTATTATTCTTAGGTTTCATCTTTTCATAATTTCCCAGATTCTCTGGATATTTTGAGTTAGGAATTTTTTTTTTTTTTTTTTGTATTTAACATTTTCTTTGTCTTAGCAATCTTTTTTCTCTCTTACTTTTTTCACACCTTAGAGCCTTTCTTTCATCTTTTTGGTTTTTTTTGTGTTATTTTCTTTCTTATTTTTTTTATCTTTCCTATTGT
>NW_026068246.1:489000-494716 GCF_014885135.2 Alexandromys fortis
AAAATTTACTTAACCTGGATTCCTTTGTCCAAGAGAAGAAAATAACTCAAATGTAATTTATAATATATATATTTCAAAGTTCATATTCTACTCATAAATTCATTTATCTAACATTTTTGTTAATTTTTGCAAATTTTTATTGACAATAGATTTTTCTTCATTTGGTATATCCTGCACAAAGTTTGCCCTCTCTCTACAAGGTAAAAGTTTTCATATCAAGGCTGAACAGGCAACTCATTAGGAAGAAGAGTGTGTTAAGAGCAGGCAAAAAGAGTTAGGGATAAACTCAATCCCACTTTTAGGAGTTCAACAAAAACACCAAGTTAACAGCAATAACATATAAACAGAGGATGAACTTACAATGTGTTCATTGAAATTACCAATAAAAGAATTGAAATATTAAAAGCAAGATTGATGTATTTTGTCTTTGTAACAATTTATTTTGTGTTTGTATGGGGGTGTGGGCTTTTTTTTCTTACCAAAAATTAATTACAAGCAAAATATTTATGATAGAATGATAAATATTATGTTTGGCAGGTCATAGATTTCATAACATGAATGTCTTTATATTTAAATGTGTAATTGTTTATCCCAAGTAGAATTAAGACCAGCCTGCTTTAAATATTAAAATAATATGCAAAGTGGTAAACTTTGGAATATAGCAATAAGCCTTGTGTTTTCCTTAAATAGGTTTTAGTACTGAAGGCAGGTAACCCACGGATTAGACAGAGGTACTGATATTTATCAGGTGGGTCTTTTTGACTGGTCTGTTCTCTCAGTTTCCTGCACTAACACATGGGGTCCTGATCTCTGCTGACTACTTGGGCTGTTCTTCTTTCTTATATGCTTACTAAACTTAAAACTCTTCTTAGTATTGGTTATTACTTTTAAAAGTAGAAAACAATAGTTAAATTCTAATCTAAATGAGTTTCATACACTCATTTAGATTAGAATTTAACTATTATGTAACTGACTTATATTTTTACTTAAGTGCTTATAACACATTTGGAGAAATCGTCCATGAAAAATAAAATTTTCTTATTTAATGTAGAAA
Organism: Alexandromys fortis; assembly: GCF_014885135.2. NCBI lineage: Eukaryota > Metazoa > Chordata > Mammalia > Rodentia > Cricetidae > Alexandromys > Alexandromys fortis. The sequence goes on from NW_026068246.1 coordinate 490,055, forward strand.
AATGATATGTTGTTATATAAAACAGCCTATGCTTCTTTAAACATCCCCATAGAAACAAAAAAATCAATTATATTATGGAAAAAGTTTTAAAAAGTAATGATGAACTCATAAGAAAGTAAATGTGTATTTGCATGTTGAAATCAATGTATTTAATTTTTTCCAAAATGGGCAAAAAATAAAAAAAAGACAGTAAGCTTGCTAGAATTAAAAGTGAGGCTTTTAGGGAAATGTTATGTGTTAATATAATAATCATCCTATGTTAGCATTAGTGAACCTGGGTTATTTTCTCTCCATTGAAAACTGACTTTCAAGACACAATATTTTGTGGTAACTGTGGAAAAGTGGGATTCTTTGGATCAAAAAATGAAAGTTGGATATTTATAATATATTTAAATTATATTAATATATTTCTTTGCATGTCATAATGCAATTCATCAGAATGTATAGTTGAATCATGCTTTATTTTAGTTTCTTAAATCCCATTTTAAAAATAAGAGAAAATAAAATAAGAAGAACAGATTCAGTAGCAATTACACAAAAAATTATCTTAATGTTATTTAATTGCTGTCATATTTTGGTCAAAACTGTTTTTTGCCCTATGGAAGAAATTTTCTGAATAACTGTATTATGTATATTTTTCCCTCAAATTATGAAACTTTTTTTAACTTAAAATGTGTTTTCACATGTAAAGTTCTCATGCAGATAACACCTTCAGAGTGAAATAGTATGTATGTCTTAAGACCTCTACTAACAAAGAGAAATATCATGTATTAAAGCAATTGAAGACATGTAGACGTTTCTATCATCTTTAGCTGCCATCTTTCCATGCAAACTTTTAAAGGCAAAATGTCTTGATTCATTCAAATACGTAAAATGTTCAAAATTGTTTCATGCATTAATTCTCAGAAAAGACAATAGCAAAATGAATTGGAAAAAACATGTGTCTGAAATTCTAAGGATGCTATTTCTTTAAAAAAAATATTTGGTTTAAATAGTTTTTTTTTTAAATAAGACACTTATATTTCAAAAATAAGTCATAAAACTGACTTTTTCTGTGGCATTATACTTATAACTTAAAACAAATGTCTATGACATTGTATAGGAAATCATCTTGTCTGTGCAGATCTATGTGCTCAATGGGACTTTAGGATATGGTTAAATTGCTTCTTTTTCATATCAGCACCATATATGTTCTGAACTATTTCCCAGACATCAAAGAGCACCACAGATGGTTACTTTTCTGTTTAATGAATAGAGGCCTGTTTGAAGAAAAGGAATGTGATTTTGCATTATTTAAGAGAATTGGTGTGCTTTCAGTTGTAAACATTTAAGGCATGTTTTTACTAGAATAACTGTAGAACTGACATAATTAAACAAAATTAATAAGCAAAACCTGCTAAAATTAAGTAAATAGTCAATACTATTACAAATCTGGAATATTATTACAGAGAAAAACAGCATGAACTCCAGATAATTTAGAAACTGGGAGTTAGTTAGTAGATGACTAAGATAAAGAAACCCTTTGTTTGTACAGTGTACACTTTTACCACTTTTACCATAGTGTTTCATATGTTCATGGTCAACAGTTTGAAAGGAAGAATAAAATAAATTTTTAAAATTGATTAAAATATTTGCTAAGGTTATTTTTCTTTTAAACATGAGAAAACAAGATTTTCCACTTTATTCAGAATTTGAAATGTTGCTTTTTTAGCAAAACTTACAGGAATTAAGTTTGTCTCCCATAGTACAAAAAATAAGAGTTTCATCCTCTGCCTCATTTGTATTCCAAAAGTCTACCATTTGATCATCAGTTAAAAATAACACAGAAAATTTATATACATGCATAATTTTTCAGAAATTGTTTCAGTTTAGGGTAGAGAGTAAAAACCATATTATCCTCAAAGTTAAAGGTTGTCAATCTGTTGTAAAAAAAAAGTTATCTTTGTAAATACAGATATTCATTTACCACGCAATTTCCAAAGTACTTTATAATTTGCTTTATCTTTTCAGTTTTCTTTTTTCAATTGTGCTCTTTTTATTTATTTATTTATATTTATTTATTAATGGAAGGAGGTTTGTGCAGTGGAATACAGGTAGTGATCAAAGACAGTGTGTCAAAATTAGTCCTCTCCTTTACTGTAATTTCCTCAGGTTAACATCAAATGCTTTTAACCATTGAGTGTATCATATTTGAGGATCATTGTTAGATTATTGCAAGTTTTGATCTTAATGTTTTATGGAAACATCATAGGTCTCTGTCATCTTAAACATCATAGGTCTTCCATCACAGGTCTCTGTCATCTTAAAAGAAGCACATCTTCACGTCTCTCTCCTTTTAACTGTTTTTGCTTTCATTCATGGGAATCTATAATTTCTGGGTCTCTGTCATTTTTAATACAGGAATTTAAAGCTACTACATAGTTTATAAGAAAGTATCATGGAAAATTTTTAAGTAAAATGATCATGTGTTTGTGAGAGAGGAGGGGGGGAGAAGAGAGAGATAGAAAGAGAGAGAGAGAAAGATAGATTTTAATCATGCATATGCAAAAGTTATGCCAAGACCTACTCACTCATAATAGAGGTTTATCCACACAACTAGTACTTTACATTCATGATGTTTCTTATTATATTTATCTTCTCTGGATGCAGAAAAGACTTAGATTTGGAACCCCACATGATTCCTTTGTATAGTTATCCTGCATGCTCAAGAGGATAATACAAATGTTTAAGATGGTTAGATTCTGCCTGCTGAGAATAAATTTAGAAAATATTAGTACTGAAAGGACAGACTACTAACCTTGGAAATAAGAAGGCATCTCATCTTCATATATTTACAACATGAAGATGTGGTATGGGAGGTCCTTCTGTCTCTGTGTTGATTTTATAGGTTAATTAATAAAAAAAAACTGCTCTGAGCTTATAGCAAGAGAGAACTTAGGTAGGGAAAGCTAGGCTGAATGTTGGAAGAAAAAAGGACAGAGTGAGAAAGATGTCATATAACCCCACCAGAGATGGATGCCAGAACTTTAGCTGATAAGCAACAGCCATGTGGCTATTTCCAGATTAATTGGGATGGGTTAAATTTAAATGTAAGAGTTACCAATAAAAAGCTAGAGTAATGGGCCAAACGGTGATTTACATAATGCAGTTTCTGTGTGATTATTTTTGGTCTAAGCTAGCCAGCAGCCAGGAATAAACAAGTGGTTCCATTCTCTGACAAATTGGGACACCAATGTGGTCGACTAAATCCATGTAAAACTTAAGAAAGCTTAAAAGAAATCCTAGACACAAAAGAACAGAATTAAGCATGGTTCGGTAGTGGCATTTTCTTAGGTGAGCTCAGTTTGCTAAAAGCAAGGAGAGGCATTACTCCTTTAAGAGAGGATTTGAAGCAAGGAGAGTCATTACTCCTTTAAGAGAGGATTTGCTGATTCAGCCATAGCAGAAAAAAATACATGGTTTTAAAACATGGCTTCCTGGGTCATGCCACCAGCGCAAACTCCATCAATGAAGCATTTGAATGGCATTTGTAGGCTTGGGTGCCCTCTCGGAAAAATTGTGGTGCCCTCTCAGAAAAATGCCCATGGCTCAGTGCTCCCTGCCTGAGCGGGCAGCAGGATCAGGTCTACTAAGCATGTACAGGCAGGAGAACATGTCAGATTCCTGCTGCCATACACAGAGATATTTCCAGTCTATGAAGTGTTCTGCATGGCAGATTTAGCTATTACTTAGAAAAGGGTTTATGCACTGTGTGCTCATTCTCAGTGTTAAAGTGTTGAGCATGGCTCCTAGCTGGCAGTCTCAAAGCTGGCAGTAATGTTATCTCAACCGTTTTGAAAGTTGAGAGATGTGGAACCAGCATTCAGAGCCACTTCAACCAAGCTGCCTACTCTGTTAAAAGCTCTTCAAAACAGTAAATAATTGGATATACACAACAGGATAGTTTCAGACATAAAAGAACTCTGATGAGGTCACAGTGTTGGATGAATGTACATGTATGTAGGCTTAGGAGAAAGAAGAAAATGTATAGAGAGTTGGAGAAAAACAAATTGTTTTAAAATTTGAACTCTTTAAAAGACAGAGTACAGACAGTCATAGATTAAAAGTAGTTTTTAAAAAGCCATGTAAAGATGAACTATACACAGAGAGTCTGTATTATGTATATTATTATGTTTTCATCAATTTTTTTGACTGTGAAGAAACTAAGTACAGAGGGACATTTCATTGTATGGGCTACTAAACTAAATCATCATGAATATTTTAAAGGTTTCTTGACTTCAAAATTTGGGTCTAAGGATATATTGATTTGGAAAAGAGGTTCTTTTTTTGTTTCCACAGAGGATGAGAACCTGTAGATTCATGTCAGGCTAATATGATTTGATAGACCATGACCCCCAGAAAGGTCACCATGAATACTCCCAAAATATCACTTTGCCCAACTGTTGATTGACTTGAACCTAACACACAGGTAACAGCATGAAAGACCTGATTAACAATGCCCCCAAATATCAGGACACTTTGGATAAAACTATGCTCTATGCCCATATTCCCAAATATTATCTATAAATGTTTGTTTGCATTTAAAGGGGAATATGCTATAAAGATTTCAATAGGTATAGATCTTAGCTTATTGAGATAAATTTAAGGTCAATTCTGTTATAT
>NW_026068246.1:496607-501146 GCF_014885135.2 Alexandromys fortis
TTTCTCATCTTAATTAAGGTACTGTGTTTGTGCAGTTCAATTAAAAATTTAATGTATGATTAAGAAATATAGGTTAATAAATAATCATCTATAATAGTCAAGTTTGTAGTCATGTTAGTTAGCTTACTTAGATGTACAGAGATGTATGTCAGAAAAACAGGCATTCTTCAAACCTTTCAAAGACTATGAAATATGGCATTTAAAATGTTTTAATAGTATAAGACTTTTCATGACAGTGAGGCTATTCTGCTTCTGGAAGCACAATTTTTTAAAGAGGAAGATGGGCAAAGAGAATGCTCCTTATGGAGTAGGTTAATCATTTGGGTATAAAACTGCTCTTGCCTAGACTGCTTAATGAACTGGACATCCAAGACCCACATAGAAATGACTGCTGAACTTGCCTAAAGTTGAGACAATCCTTTGGGGTTCCTGCTTCATGAAAGAGTCTGCCAGGCAGCTCTTTGCCCCATCTATTGCGAGAATTCCCAGCAATCAGACGGTCGACATTCCAGAAAATGTGGACATCACTCTGAAGGGGCACACAGTCATTGTGAAGGGCCCCAGAGGAACCCTCCGGAAGGACTTCAATCACATCAATGTAGAGCTGAGCCTTCTTGGGAAGAAGAAGAAGAGGCTCTGGGTTGACAAATGGTGGGGCAACAGGAAGGAACTGGCCACCATCAGAACCATCTGCAGCCACGTTCAAAACATGATCAAGGGTGTTACGCTGGGCTTCCACTACAAGATGAGGTCCATGTATGCTCACTTCCCCATCAGCGTCGTTATTCAGGAGAATGGGTCTTTGGTTGAAATCCAAAATTTCTTGGGTGAAAAATACATCCGCAGGGTTCGGATGAGGACAGGCGTTGCTTGTTCTGTCTCTCAAGCCCAGAAGGATGAATTAATCCTTGAAGGNAAAAAAAAAAAGTCTGCCAGGCATTCTGAATGACACAGAAGAAATGACAAACTGCCAATATACGTGGAAATGTCTTTGGAATTTCCTGCTTCATGAAAAAGTCTGTTGGACACTATGGGCCTGTAGGCTGAAGATAGATGCCCCAATGGCACAAAAGAACTTTAGGTGACTTTCCAGGCAGTGAGATGTTTCTATAAATTCTAGAGTTTTGAAAGTTGCTTACAATGAACTTTATGTTTACTTAGGTAATATTATATCCTTCTGGAGCCTTTCATAAAGTTGAAGAATAGATAGTTATAGTTATACTTTCTCTTAGGTATGATAAAAGATAAAGTGAATAGAAATATTGTAACAATAATTCTTGCTTGATAACTGTTTTATAATATGTAATCTTATTATGTTAAGGCCTTATTTTGTTTAAACAGAAAAGTGGAAATGGTGTGGGAGATCCTTCTGTCTCTGTGTTGGTTTTATTGGTTAATGAATCAAGAACTGCTTTCAGCCTATAGCAAGGCAGAATTTAGGTAGGCAGGGAAAGCTAGGCTGAATTCTGAGAGAAAAAAGGGTGGGATGAGAGAGACTCCATGCATCCCTGCCAGAGATGGACACCAGAACTTTAGACAGTAAGCCACAGCCATGTGACAATGCATAGATTAATAGAAATGGGTTAGATTAAGATGTAAGAGTTACCAATAAAAAGCCAAGCAGTGATTTAAATAATACAGTTTCTGAATAATTATTTTGGTATAATCTTGCTGGGAATAAAGAAGTGTCTCCATCATCCATCAGAGTTGGAACTCTTTCAGGTCTAGTCTCACAGGCTGATATTCTCCTCTTTTATTTATTGTGAGATGTAGCTACAAATTGTTGTGGGATATTATTATAATAGGTGTTACACTTGTTTATGCTGTGAAACATTTGTTTTAATGATGAAAATATATGGTGATATGGTGAATTCTTTTATGTTACATTTGTTTAACTCCATGAAGCTGTCTTATTTTGCCTGTCTAAACACCTGGTCTAATAAAGCTCTTAATGTCCAATAGGAGAAAGAATTGGAGGGGCTGGCTGGAAGAGAGAATAAATAGGAGAAAAGAGGGATTGGGAAACAAGAGAGATCAAGGAGCAAGGAAGAGGAGGAGAGAAAGTCTCCAGGGGCCAGCTACACAGATACACAGAAAGTCACAGAGAAAGAAATAACATAAGCTATACCGAAATAAAGATAAAAGCTCAGATGCAAAAAGTAGATGGAACCATTTATTAAAAAGCTAGCCAGAAATAAGCCAAGGTAAGGCCAGGCATTCCTAAGAAAATGTAAGCAACAATATTTATTTATTTGGTAACTGGGTGATGGGCCTCCAAAAGAGCAAAAAATAAAAAAAAAAAAACACTACTAATGGACACCCACATTTGGAGAATTAATAAAAAGTACTCCACTAGTAGAAATATTTTAATTTTTATTTCCATGATACATGTAAAATTTTCATATTATTTCTTGATCCTTTGATGGTTTGGGGTTGCTTTGTTTTATAATAAATCAATCTATTTTATTTACATTTCAAATGGAAACTTAGGTTGTGTATCCTATCTTTTGAATCTTTTAATTTCTATGAACCCTGAAAGAATATGTTTTATCCATAAATTTGTTGCTTTCTTCCCTTGGTGGGTCAATTTAGTTAATTGTATTGGAACCTGCAAAGAATGCTTTGATTTTATAGATTTTCTGGTTTTTCATTGCTGTTTTGGTTTTGGTCTTGTTTTGTTTTATGTGCGTCTTTGTGTTTGTGACACCTGTTTCCTTCAATATTTTCTTCTCACTTGTGGTCTACTTTTCTATCCTTTCTCTTCTGTTAGTCCTTTCTTTCATTCAGTTTATTTTTATGCATGCATTTTACCTTTTTTCTCTAAACACTGAGTGATTATCATAACATAAATTGCAGCTGTGAGTTCTCATTTAAAGAAGTGATGCCCCGCCCCCCGGCCAGAGATACCGTGGTACTGCTTTGACATTCTATTTCAAGGTGATTTGATTTTTGTTTTATTTTGGGTCAGTAAGTTGACTAAAACATCTAGGCCTGTGAAAGATCATATGTCTTCATCAAAATGACTAATGTTAACTTTCTATATGATGATTTTCAAAAGCTTTATTAAATAAATCGAACCAATCTGGCTTCATCTGTTTGTTTCCATGTTGCTGGCTTCAAATTCTATTAGCTATTTTCTATAAATTATTTCAACTCAAGAAAACTTGCTTCCCACTCTTTGTCTTTGGTGTTTAATTCTGCTACTCTTTTCTTGTAATTCAGGAATAGGACTACATAATGCCAAGTCACTGGCATCTGGAAGCCTACCTCAGCAGGATGAAATCTGGTCTGCAAGGAAATAGAATTTCAGAATTTTCAGCAATCTCAGTTCATTCTGATAACTATGCATTTTTCCTTAATAAAATATTATTCTCTAAATAACTTGGATATATTCATCATTCTAAATAAACTTAGTCAACCAGGATTTTCACTCAAAGAAAATAACCAAACATAACATTTCTGAACTTAGGTGATCCTCTCTAGACTGAGGTTTCTATTCTGCCCCGTTCCCACAGTCATTAAGTACCAAAGAAATCACACAGAAGTCAACATTAGTTATAAACTGATTGGTCCATTAGCTCAGGCTTCTCACTAACCAATTCTTTTTTTTTTCTTTTTTATTAAAAATTTCCGCCTCCTCCCTGCCTCCTTTTTCCTTCCCCTTCCCTCCCCTCCCTACTCCCACTCCCCTCCCCTTCCCTCTCCAGCCCAAAGAGCAGTCAGGGTTCCCTGCCCTGTGGGAAGGCCAAGGTCCTCCCCCCTCCATCCAGGTCCAAGAAGGTGAGCATCCAAACAGGCTAGGCTCCCACAAAGCCAGTACATGCTATAGGATCAAAACTCAGTGCCATTGTTCTTGGCTTCTCAGCAGCCCTCATTGGCTGTCATGTTCAGAGAGTCCTGTTTTATCTCATGCTTTTTTAGACCTAGTCCAGCTGGCCTTGCTGAGTTCCCAATAGATCAGCCCCATTGTCTCAGTGTGTGGGTATACCCATTGCGGTCCTGACTTCGTTGCTTATGTTTTCCCTCCTTCTGCTAACCAATACTTATAACTTACACTAGCCCATTATTCTTGGCTAAGTTAGTCACATGGCTTTTTACTTTATTTGGCAAGGCAGTCACATCTTGTTTCTTTTATGACTGGATCAGGATTCCAGACTAGGACTTCCTTCTTCCCAAAATTCCCCTGTTCTCGTTGACCATCCTCTACTTTCTGTCTGGTTGTCCTGAATATACTTCCTGCCTGGCTACTGGCCCATCAGCAATTATTTAAAATATAATTGACAGAATACAGACCATTGCCCCACACTATTGCTCAATTCAATAAATGTTATAAAAATTCCATATTTTCACCAAATTTACTAAGAATTTTCAAAAAGCTCTACTTTTAAGTGTTCACTGATAACTCTCATGGTCTCTTCAATGCTATTTATTTTATGATGGGAGATAGTTAAGTGGGTAAAAACACTACATAAGTATGAGGACATGCCTTGTGGATCTCAGAGACTTATAGAGCTAAATCTAATAGCATATATCTAGAAA
>NW_026068246.1:501156-506854 GCF_014885135.2 Alexandromys fortis
GAAATTTATGCTTAATAGAGGTAGACCTTAAAGAAACTTTGCAATCTTATAGGCTGGTTAACCTAGAATAAAAGGTTGCAAAATACACAAAGATTAAAAGCTATACAATTAAACAATTATATCAACTTTACCCAGTCTTTAATTTTTGTATTCTGTATTCTTTTTTTAAATTTTTATTCATTTTACATACTAGCCAAAGTTCCTCCTCCATTCACTCCTACCCCTCCATTCTACCTTACAATGACTCTCAAAGAGACTAATGCCTTCCATATGGAGTCAACTAAGCCTCCAGGTGAGGCAGGTTCAAGCCCCTCCTCCCTGTGTCAAGACTAAGCATGGTACCACATCATAGGGTATAGGTACCAAAAAGCAAGGTCATACACCAGGAATAAATAATGATCTCACTGCCAAGGACCCAATAAAAGTACAAGTCACAAAACTGTCACCCACATTCAGAATGCATAGTTCACTCCCATGCAGGCTCCCCAGTTTTTAGTACAGAGTCCATGAACTTCCACTACCTCAGATCAGCTCTCTCAGCAGGTTTTCCCATCATGGTCAGGATCCCTATTGCTTATATAATCCATACCTTCTCCCACTCTTTGACTGGACACCTTGAGCTTGAGGCAGGACTTGAGTATGATTGAGTATAGTTCCATCAGCTATGGAATATAGGTTGAGTATAGTTCCATCAGCCACGGGATATAGGTTCTATGATGACAATTTGGGTAGCCAACAGTTTATTACAGGAGAATGCAAGTTCAGTCACCTTTTCCATGATTGCAAGGAGTCATCACTGGGGTCACCTCGATGGATTCCTGGCATTTCCCTAGTACCAAATTTCTCCCTATCACTATCAAGATATCTGTTTCAAGTTTCCTCTCCAGTTCTCCCCACTGTGACCATTATGTACCCCCATGTTCTTCTCCCGTTTCCCCTTCTCTCGTTCCCATCTAACCAACTCCCAGTTTTCACAGGAGACCTTGTTTATTTCCCTTTTCTCAGGCAATCCATGCATTTACCTCTTTCTTACCTAGTTTCTCTGAGACTGTGGGTTGTAAATTGGCTATCCTTAGCTTTTCATCTAAAATCTGCATATATGTGACCATATATGATGTTTTTTTCTGGGTCCTGGTTATCTCATGTCGGATGATTTTTGTCTAGACTCATCCTTTTGTTTGCAAATTTTTTGTTTTCATTTTTTTTACCACTGAGTAATACTCCATTATATAAATGTATCATATTTTTTTCTATTCTTTAGTTGATGTACATCTAAGTTGTTTCCAGGTTCTGGCTATTATAAGCAAAGCTTTTATGAAAATAATTGAGCTAGTGTCATTGTCCTATGGTTGAGCATATTTTCATTTTATTTCCAAGAGTGATATTAGTATGTCTTGAAATATATTGATTCCCAATTTTATGAGAAACTACGATGTTGATTTCTAAAGTAACTATCCAAGTTTGCACTCCCACCAGCAGTTAAGGATGTCCCCTTACTGCACAGAATCTTCAAAATAAGCTGTCATTAATGTTTTTGATCTTAACCATCATTACCATTGTAAGATGTCATCTCAGAATCATTTTGATTTGTATGTCCATGATGATGAAAAGTGTTGAGAAATACCTTAAATGACTTTTAATCATTTTAGATTCTTCTGTTGAGAATTCTATCTACATTTGTACCTCATTTTTTAATTGGGCTGTTTGGTATTTTGATATCTAGCTTTTTGAGTTCTTTATATATATATTGGAAATCAGCGACTTGTCAGATGTGTGGTTGACAAGACATTTTTCCATTCTGTGGGATGCTGTTTTGTCTTATTGACCTTATCCTTTTCTAAACAAAGATTTCTTCATTCCAGGAAGTATCATGTATATATTTTTGCTCTGTGTCTGTGCTACTAGTGTTATATTTAGGAAGTGTCTCCTGTGCCATATATTCAAGACTACTTTCAACATTTGCTTCTGTCAGGTTAAGTGTTACTGGATTTATGTTGAAATCTTTGATACACTTAGATTTGAGTTTTCTGCCAGGTAATACATTTGTATCTATTTGCAATCTTCAGCATGTGAATAATCAGTTATGCCAGCAAAATTTGTTGAATATGCTTTCTATTTTCAACTGTAAAATTTTAGCTTCTTTGTCAAAAATCAGGGGTTTCTAGTTGTATGAATTAATTTAAGTGGCTCCAATTCAATTTCTTAACCCATGTGTCTATTTTATGGCAATACCAAGCTGTTATTTAAAGTCTATATTGTCATCATGGATGATGAAAACTTAGGAAGTTCTATTATTATATAGAATTATTTTTACTATCCCAATTTTTTCATGTTATTTGAGTATTGTTCTTTGGATGTCTGTGAAAAAAATAATTTAGGATTTTCATGGGGATTATACAAGATCTTTAGATTGATTTTGGTAAGATTGTCAATTTTAATATTTAATCCAACCTATCCAAGAGCATAGGAGATCTTTCAATTTTCTTATATTTTCTTTAATTTTTTTCTTCAAAGAATTACATGCCAATCTCTCTTATGAACACTGATGCAAAAATACTTAATAAAATACTGGCAAACTGAATCCAGGAGCACATAAATCATTCACCATGATCTAGTAGGCTTCATACCAGAGATGAGGGATGGATCAACATATGAAACACTGTCAAGTTAATCCACTATATAAACCAACTGAGCCAAGAAAAAAAAGCCATGAACACTTACATTAAATGCTGAAAAAGCCTTCAATATTATCCAGAATTCCTCCATTACAAAGGTCTTGAAGATATGAGGGATAAAAATACATACAGAAATAAAATAAAATAAAGGCAATATACAGAAAGCTAAGAGCCAATATCAAAATAAATGGAAAGAAACTCAAAGTGATTCCATCAATTGGAAAATGACATGGCTGTCCACTCTATAGCTATTCAATATAGTGGTCAAAGTTCTAGATAGAGCAATAAGACAGCAAAACTACATAAAGAGGATAAATTTTGGAAAGGAAGATGTCAAACTTTTATTATTTTTGGAGTATATAATAGTACACATATGGGAAACCTAAAATTCTACTTGAAAACTACACAGCTGATAAACACCTTTAGTGAATTGGCTATATACAAGATTTTCTTTAAAAAAATCAGTAGTCCTCCATATAAAAATAATAAACTGTCTGAGAATAAGATCAGAGAAAAATCATCATTTATAACAGTCACAAATAATATAAAATTTCTTGAGGTAACTTTAATTTTATTTTTTCTTATTAAGACTCAGTGCTACAATATTTTTCTGCCTTTGTAGACACTTGCATAATTTAAATATANAAATTTTTATAGCTCTATTTGTGCATGTCTCTTTCTCTGTGTTTGTGTGTGTAAGAGAGAGAGAAAGAGAGAGAGAGAGATGTATGCAATTACAAGTGCTTGCCACTTTTTAATAGAGGTTAAAAACAATTTTTAATTTTGATTTTTACCTTCTATGTACAAATTATTTCAAGGAATTGAACTCAGTTCACAAGGGCAAAAATAGCTACTTTTTTTTTTAAAAAAAAAACATCATAAGAACAGTCTTTAGGCAAAATACTAAATTATTTCTCCTCTGAGAACTCTTAAATAAGGAATTTACAGTTCAAATATTTTATGCTCCTATTTTTGGGCCCATTCAGCAGCACTTAAAGTATTCATTGTCTGCCCTAATACAAATAAACAAAGTCCAAATTACTTCAAACAATATCATGGTTAGGTCTAGCATAGCAATGTTCAACTCATAGTTAGGGTTTCCATTGCTGTGAAGAGACACCATTAGAACAACTCACATAAATAAAAACATTTACTTGTTGTGGCTTATATTTTCAAAAGTTTAGTTCATTATCATCATTGTTTGACATGGTGGTAAGCAGGCAGACATGGTGCTAAAGAAGGAACTGAAAGTCCTACATCTTGACTCACTGAGCAGGAAGTGAACTGAACTAAGTAAGCATAGCTTGAATTAGGCCAGCTCCCACAGTGACCTACTTCCTCCAAAACTATACCTACTTCAACAAGTCCACGCATCCGAATAGTGCCACTTGCTTCCCAGGGTAATTTACTTCCAAACAACCACCCAATATCCTCACTCTTGTTTAGACTTTACTGTAGTTGGAACTGTGGGCTGCATTCCTGCCCTGCTCTTGCATGGCTAGCTTTATACCCGAAATAAGAACACATAAATTGTATTCATTTAAACACTGCCTGGCCCATTATCTCTAGCCTCTTACTGGCTAACTCTCACATCTTGATTAACCCATTTCTAATAATCTGTGTAGCACCACAAGGTGGTGGCTTGCCAGGAAGAATTTTAACCTGCATCCATCTTAGAGGGAAGAGCTATAGCGTCTGCCTCTCTTCCCTTCTTCTGAGCATTCTGTTCTGTCTACTCTGTCTATCTAAGCTGCCATCCTATCAAAAAAGTCAAGGCAGTTTCTTTGTTAACCAATGAAAATAATACATAGACAGATGACCGACCTACATCATTTCCCCTTTTTCTGTTTAAACAAAAAGAAAAGCTTTCACTTAAACATAGCAAAATTATATATAACAAAACAGTTATCAAGCAAGAATCACAGTTACAATATTTATATCTATTTTATTTATTATCATAACTAGGAAAACTATAACTAACCATTCTTTAACTCCATCAAAGACTCCAGAAGGATATAATATTACCTAAGTAAATGATAAATAAGCAGCTTCCAAACTCTAGAAATGACAGAGACATCTTACTGCCTGGACAGTCACCCAAAATTCCTCTGTATGGTTGGGGCATCCATCTTCAGTCTACAGGCCCATAGTATCCAGCAGACATTTCCATGAAGCAGGAAATTTCAAAGACAGTTCAGTCACTATCTGCTGTGTCCTGAAGAATGTCTCACAGACTCTTTCATGAGTGAGGAACCCCAAAAGACCATCTCACCATTAGGCAAGTTCAGCAGTCTTCTCTCTGTGGATTCTCTGTGTCCAGTTCATGCAACAATCCAGGAAAGAGCAGTTTCTTGCCCAAATGGCTAACCAACTCCATAAAGAGCCTCTTCAATGCCCATCTTCCTCTTGAAGTAGATTGGTGCTGCCAGAAGTAGATATGTTTCATTGTCATGAAAAGCCCTAAGTTATTAAAACACTAAATGTTATATCTGTTGTCTTTGAAAGATATGAAGAATACTGAAATATATCTCTATATATCTAGAAAATCTAACTAACATAACTACAAGCTTGACTATTTTTAATGATTATTCATTAACAACCTATATTTCCTAATTATATATTACATTTTAAATGAACTACACAATCACAATACCTTAATCAAGATCAGAAATACATATACATATAAGTTGACATTAAAATCCATACCAATGCAAATTATTCATATCTATATCATATCCCCCTTTAAATGTAAAAGTACATTTATAAACAATATTTGGGAACATGGGCACAGTTTTTCCTCTCCAACTGCTTCCTGCTGTATGGGGGTGCTGTTAATCAGGTCTTTCATGGTGTAACCTGTGTGCTAGGTTCCTCTCAGTTGGCACTTGAGCAAAGTTTTTTTTGAGGGTGTTCACAGCATCTTTTCAGGAGGGCGTGGTTCATCATACCATATTGGGTTAGAAGCAATCCACAGGGTCCCATCCTCTGTGGAAACAAAAGAAGAATCTCTTTTCCAAAGTATC